>NW_019154094.1:8266812-8395360 GCF_002288905.1 Enhydra lutris kenyoni | reverse complement strand
GGACCTGGATGGGAAAGGGACGGCCGGCCAGGACCTGGATGGGAAAGGGACGGCCGGCCAGGACCCGGATGGGAAAGGGACGGCCGGCCAGGACCCGGATGGGAAAGGGACGGCCGGCCAGGACCTGGATGGGAAAGGGACGGCCGGCCAGGACCCAGGCAGCCAAGGGTCCCCAATTTCAGGCAGAGGTAGGTCTCTCAGCTCCTTGCGGTACACCCTCTGCAGGGTCTTAGCTCCCATTCCCTACCCTCAACAGGAACCTCCATGAGGCCCCTGTTCTTCCCAACCTGGGCCCAGCACTCCTCTGGCCCAAACCCAGGAAGCCCATTCAACAGAGGAAGCAAAGGCCTGAGGAGCAGGATGCTGAGATGGACTCCCCAGCCTGGAAAATGCTGAGCCAGACCCTGCACCCCTGGTTGCTGCCAGCCCAGTGTGGGAGGGGGTTGCCAGGTCCAAAACCTGAGCTGAGCTCCAAGGAGCGAAGCTAGTGGCATGGGGCTGGGATACAGAGGGCCAGAAGCCCTCTGTCCCCTGGCCCTAGGGCCCAGTGGCCCATCTCCTCAGCCGATCGGCCTGGGAAGGGGCTGGCCAGGGGCCTCGGGGTGGGCACCAGGAGACAGCGATACCAGAAGCACCCTACCCAGGCCCAGCGGCCATCAGCAACGGGCCCTCCACCTTGGCGACACCCACTCACTGGGGCTGCCGCACTCGCAGTAAAGACAGGAAGCGGCAAGCGCCCAACGCAAAACAGCCCAGGAGGCTGGGCCGCCGCCCCTTCCCGCCCCTTCTCTTCCTACCCGCAGCGGCGGCGGAACGGATGCCATTTTGAAACCTCTGGGCTGTGCCCCTAAGGCCAGGCCCCCAGGGACAGTCAACAGATGGGCTCAGATGGAAGACACGCTGTCCCTTGGCCAGGCCCCCAGCAAGGAAAGCTCTGCTTTTCAGAGCCTGGGGACCCCACGGCGGCTCTAAGGCTGAGGGGCCACACCCCCCCACACATACACTGTCCAGCCTCCAGCACTGCTGTGAGGGCATCTCTCCCCCGAACCCCGAAGCCTCCGAATCAGGCAGCCACCGAGCACCACACCTGCACCCCAGTGGAAGGCTGGACGGGGACAACTACCAGGCCCACAGTCTTTGCAAAAGTCCACCTCAGATGCCCCCCAACTCCAGCTGGCCCCCAAGTCCTCATCTAGCTGGTCTACCACTTCCCCCTCAGAGGGCCTCACAATCTGACAGGCCCCCCCCTACTCCCAGAGGCCCAAGTCCTTGGCTGCTGGGCCCAGAAAGGGTGCGGGAAGACCAGCACCCGTCAGCATATCTCCTCGGCCCGCCCGCCGGGACAGCAATATGTCGGCTGTCTCACCACTTCCACTTCCCCCCACCCCTCAAGCAGCCACCATCTTCCCTGGCCTTGGAGGCGCCGCAACCCAAACTCCTCCACGCTCACACTCCCTCCTACTCCCCAGACGCCCCCCTCATTGGCCCAGATGGGGCTCAGAAACTGGGAAAGAGCCAGCCTGCGGAATCTCCCTGGGAAGCTGGAGGCCTGGCTCCCTCCCCCAGTGCAACCAGTGGATCCTCAGTCCAGCCCCTCAGTCTGCGCCCCCTCCTTCCATCCCGGCCGGGCCCACCCGGTGCAGGAGGGACGGGGGGAATCTGAGGTAGGCCAAAGTGTGGGAGAGGACTTAGGGAGGAGGAGCAGCAGATTTGAGGAGTACTGTGTGCAGAGAGGGACCAGGTGGGCCAGAAGGAGGGAGCAAGGATCTCTAAAGCTTTGGGGGTTCTGGCTGGAGAGGGCTCATGAGCAATCAGTTTCCACTTCAGAGGTACCTTGCTGTCAGGGCGCCCAGGTGGAGGATACAGGGTTCAGAGAAGGGATGGGGCACAGAGCGGGAAGGAGGGAGTGGGTGGGGGCCTGGCGGGGGGGGGGCCCCAGGAATATTCACGCCCAATAGGAACCAGGGGAGCAGGTGGGGGAAACAGGTGGTGCCGGAGGGTGGGGGCCAAGTGGGGTTTGGGGGCTTTGAGTAAAGTCTAGGGAAGGATGGAAGGACAAGGCAGGGACTCTGAGGGTCTGTGAGGTGGTCAGCGAAGGTGGATGGCCAAGCAGGGTTCTGGGTCTCCGTGTTTGGCGTCTGCGGCCAGTTGAGGGTCTAACCAAGAATCTAGACTACGGATCAGAGGTCTAGGCCATCCCAGAGTTTTGAACCAGTATTTGAGTGTCCTGACCAGATGGGGTCTGGGAGTTCAAGTCCAGGTGTGGGGGTCCAAGCTGAGTCCGGGAGTTCAAGGCCCTCAGTCTGGAGGCCAAAGTCCTTGTTTGGGGATTCGGGCGGGGAATCGGGGGTCCCAAAGCAGGGCGCGGCCTCACCCAAAAGCAGCAACTTCACCTCCCGCGCCGCCTTCTCGCCGTCTTCCCGCAGGTTCTTGTCGATCATCTTGGAGCGCTCGGCCGCCGCCTTGTCCTCCGCACTCACGGTGCAGCCCATCCCGCCGTCCGCCGGCCCGGCCGCCGCCCGGCCCCCACACGGCCCCCGGCCCGGCTCGGCCCCGCCCGACCCACTCCGCTCCCGCCGCCGGCCCTCTACGGGTAGCTCTCGGGTCGGCAGTTCCGAGCGTCTGCGGGCGGTGCCTTCCCGGCCGCCGCGCACCGACGGCGGGGCGGGCCGAGGGTGGGGCCGAAGCAGGCCAGGCCCGGGACTGGGCCGGGGCGGGCCCAAAGGCGGGGCCATAGGAGATCCGGGGCCGGTGATTGGTTCGAGGGCGGAGCGAAGTAGAAGTTAGGCTCCGCCCAGGCTCGGGTTTGGGCTGGAGGCGGAGCCACGCCGAGGAATAGGGGCCGGAGTGGAGCCAAGCCCAGAAGGATTGGGCTCCGGGTGAGAGGCAGGCGGGGCCGGGCTCCGATTGGATGCGGAGCGCCGGGAGCTCCGCGGCCCGACGGCGGGGGCGGGCGGATCTTGTAGCCCGAGGGTGGGGATCCGGAACACCTCGCTGGCTGAGCAGAAACCAACCCTCGAGCTTAAGCAAGTTCGACCAGCAGGGTGGAGGAGGCGTGTCTTCGTCTCGTTAAAGTTAATGAACCCAGTAAACTTCTTTCAGGACCTACAGAGCCCCGGAGCCTCTCTGAACTATGGCTTTCTCTGTCTTACCGCGGGTTTGGCTTCTCTGTTGGGTTGCAGTTAAAAAAATGTCTACTGCCACCTCTACACCTTTGTCCAGGCTGTCTCTGTCAGCCAGGGTGCCTTCCCTTGTCACCCAAGGCTTTAATCATCTTTCACGGATCTAGGAGGCATCCTGCTACACGTAGTCATCATGGACTCCAGCCTGGGACATGGCAACCAGGTCGAGAGAGAGAGAGAGAGAGAGAGACCGAGAGAGTGTAGAGGTCCACCTGACTTCCGGAGGAATAAGTGGACATGATGCTATGGTCTGTCCCCACTGGACAGTGGCTGCAACCCTATTCCTGGGCAGAGGAGTGGAGGTAGCAGCGTTTTCAGCAGAACACTGCAATCTTTCTGATCCTCTTCGGGAAGAGCCCACAGCCCTGACCTCCAATGGGCCTCCAATGAAAGGATGTACCAAGGGTTACTGAGAAAGATGTCTTGTGTGGTCCCTGTGCTATGAGGCGAGGAGGCCCCAGCCCAAAGACAAGGAACATCCACAAAGCCAGGAAGGGAGCTGGCCACCCACAGCCCCCTGTTCCGCATAGACTCCCTCCTTATGGCCCCTACCACACATCTTGTTTCAGCTCCAAATCCTCAGGCTGTCTGTTCTCCCTGAAGGGTCTGTAGATCCCTATCTGAATGGCCCCCTTGCTGAGCAGCCATTGGCCTGTAAGTCCTCCCGCGGTTTCTCCAGGGTCCTCTCCTGCCTGGGGCCAAAGCTCAGGCCTGTCCTGCCACAAGCATGCAGCAAACATGATGAAAACATATACTGGCCATCCAGGGACAAAGACACTCAGAGATATGCACTATTTATCCAGGTAGAGGCCCAGCTTCCACCATGCCTCAAATCCACTGAACACACTATAAAATGGGTGCACCCAGCCCAAAACACAGCCTGTCCACGCATAGGCTACAAACCCAGCTTTAAGACGGGCTTCTTCCCCCGCCAGCCCCGCCCCACATTTGAGAGCTGATCCTCCCTCCTTGGGCCTCCCCAGCTGGCTCCTAGCAACAGCCAACAGCTCTTGGAGTTGCCGGGCAACGGGGAGAACCTGTCAGCCCCTTAGAGGCCAGGCTCACCAGAGGTGGGCAGACACAGACCCCAATCAATGGAGGCAGGGCAGGACAGGGCCACAGGGAGGCATGTCCTCCCCCAGCCCCAAGCCAGGCTATGCCGTCCTTGCACACTTCCACCAAGATAGTCACTCCCTCCAATTGTGCATTCTTCCCTGAGTGTCCAGCAACCCCTGTTCCACCCCTCCCGGCTGCCCCCTCTCCGGCTTCATGGGAGTCCCAGGGCTATGGCTGAGCCTCTGCTTGCCACTCCATTCACATGCCTCCCTCCCACTCCAGGGGCTCAGAACCCCACTCTGTCATCTCTAGCCCAGCTTCTCCCCTAATCACCAGCCCCATGTCCATCACTGGTCTGAAACCTCTCCCACACACTTCAGGCACCTCCAGTGGCCCTTGTTCCTGGTCTCTCCACTTTGTGACCTTTCACCAGCCGGAGTCATGACCCCCTCGTCCCCAGCCCTACATCCCGTCAGTTTCTTCCCCTTCTTAACTCCCCCTCGAATATGTTCCTGTCCCATGTCCCTAATTGAAGGCCTCCAACCTCATCCCTGGCTCTCTTCTTTCCTCCACAATTCATCCTCTACATAGCAGCCAAGGGATCCTGTTGAAAGAAATCACATCTCTCTCTTCTCACAAACCTTCTGTCGCTCCCCAGTGTCCTGAGAATCAAACCCACACACCCCAGTTTGGACTCTGCAGGAGACAGAAGTGGTAGAGTAGCAGTTGACAGCAAGGACTCTGGGGCACAGACTACAAACTTGCCAGGTTTCTTACTTTGGGGAAATATCAGAAACTCCTGGTGCCTCAGTTTTCTCATCAGTAAAATGGGCCTAACAGTAACATCTACCTACTACACTGGCTGAAGTCAGCACTAAGGGAGGAAATGTAGGTAAAATGTTCAGAATATGCATGGCACATGGAAAACTTGTAGTAGGGGTGAGTTGTTATAACAGCAATTTCTGCAAGGTCCTGTCCCCACCCAAGGCCACCTCCTCTCCCCCCTCACTTAACACATTAGCACTCAAGCCATCTGACTGACTCACTCACCCCATCCTCTTCTCCTTGACCCCTCTCTACTTACTCTTCCTCCCTATTTCTCATTGCACGGCTATGAGCTGAGCCTCTAGGACCCCACCATCCTGGAGCTTCCCCCACCCCCGGCCCAGATCCCACTGTCCTGGTGGTAAGTCTCTTCCACCCAGTCTCTGATTCCAGACCCCGTACAGCATAATCCTGGAGAACGGTACATAAATATTTGTCAAATTAAATGAATGAATCACTCAATCCCTACCCTACCTTTCCAGGGGTCCCCCCTCCCGGAGCTGGGAAAACTGTAAGCAACTAATCTTGCTGCCACTATATTTGTCATAGTCGTGTGTGGCATAGTCGAGAAGGGAGAAACTGCCGGTGCTGGGGAAGGAGGCTGCTTGGTGGAGGTGATGTGGCGAGTGGTACAGGGAGAGGAGCGCTGAGAAAGGATGAGGCGGCAAGAGGGAACCCGGAGGTGGGACGGTGAGTGTGGGTTTGGGGAAGGGCCCGTGAGAAAATCAAGGGTCATGCTGGAGAAACCCCTCGCTTTGCCTCTGAGGCCACTGAGGGTCAGAAGGGGCCAGGACCCATTCACGGTCATCTAGTGAGGGACAACACAGGCGTCTGCTTCCTTCGCATTTCAGAACCTGGGAGTCCTTTTGAGAGATGTTGGTTTGGAGGCTGGGGACAGCTGCCTAGCCAGGGCCTCATGGGCACTGGAGGAGGCAGGACTTGTCCCTGGACTAGACCATAAAAGCCAGTGAAATGACAGCCAGCAGAAGTGGGCACAGCACTGGGGCTGGAATGGAGAAGTGGCAGGTGCCTGCTTAGTGTCTTGGTCATTGGGACAGCTAGAATAGCCCCGGGGCTCGCCACAGGCCACACAGGGCCAGCTTGGAACTGAGTTCCTACCATGCACCAGCCTGAGCAGGGGGAGGAATGGAGACCCTCTCAGTGGGCTGTCACACCCCAGCCCACAGGCTCCAGGAAGGGGAAGCTACCAGCACTTCCTCAAAAGCAGTTTCAAGGTGGGTGTGTCTGCCCTTACCCAGAGCCCAGGAACAGGCAGGACCCCACAGGGACACCCAGAATCCAGGATCCTGACCACCCCCACTTCCATGGCTCCCAGGTGGTGGGGAGTCCCCAACAAAACTCTGTGGCCCCAGAATCACAGGCCTTGCAGATAAGAGCCTCAGCCGCTTCTGCTTGTAGATCTCAGTGGCCAGAGATGGCTCCCTCCCTACAGCCCCAAGCCACGCTCCACCTCCTGGTACAACCAACCCCTGCACTTCCCCCTTCCTGCTTTAGGCCAGGAGCCGTTCAGAGATTGGAGTCAGCTACCCTGCCCTCTCTGCCCCTTCCTTCCAAACCTCTCTTCCCAGGCTTCTCTTACTCCCAAAAGACTCCCAAAGAGTCCCAAGCCTGGGAGGACTTGAGGTCCAGGGTCCCACTTCCTGGTCATCCTCCTCCTTCAGAGATAATTGGCTTTCACTTGGAGAACTCAGGCCAGAAGTTATTGGATGGGCTAGGGGTCTCCACCTGACGGGGGTGGGGGGGTGGGGGGGTGTTAATCTGGGAAGAGGAGTCATATATGCAGCTACTGACTACTGTGAACCCATGTGAGCCACTGTGCTGAGAACTCTAGGGGGAGAGAGGCTGCTGGGACCCTGCCTTCAAGAGCCCATGCCAAACAGTAAACAGGGAAATGAACTCCACGGTTTCAGAGGGAATCAACAGGGTGACAAGAAAGCCACTGGGAGTGTTTGCAGGAGTAACAGTCTGAGAAGAGCTTTGAATGGTAAGAGACCAACTAGGTGACAAGCCGAGAAGAGAGTGATAGGTGGAGGCGACAACCAGTGCAAAGACCCTGGGGTAGAAAGATATATCATGTTCCTAGAACAGAAAGGAGGCCACCCTGACCAGAATAGCAAGAGCAAGAGGTACAAAGCTGTGAGAGAAGACTGCCAAGAGGCTTTATTGAGGAGTAGGGCAGGCAGGGGTTTCCCAAGTCCCCAAGAGATGCTGAGGCAGGGGTATATCTGAGCCTGCAGCCTGTGACCCACGCCTGGCCCTGCAAAGCCAACTGGTCCTGGCGCTCAGGCTGCTACTGACATGACTGGGGGAGAACTGCCCAGGGAGCCCTTGGGGCTTGGGGGCAGAGTCCAAGGTCAGTCCCTCTCCTTATCCTTGAAGAGTTTGTGGTCCCACTCCTCACTGTGTCTGCTGCAGACACAGACTCTAAAGGCCACCTTCCCCAGGAAACCCCGGGGCCTCAGAGGGCCTGGGAAATGATAATCAGCCTGTTCCCAGGAGCCATTCTTCTGTTCACCTTGTTGCCTAGCCCTCTCTGTCACTCTGTCCAAAGGCTGGGGCTGGTAGCCTCTCCCGCGACTCGCGACTCGTTAGAGCCTTCATTAGCAATGCTTCCTGGAATTTAATTTAATGAAGGAGCAAAAACAGCCCTAATGAAGGTGATGCAAGAGCAAGCCGCCCGTGGTGAGGTGCCTCCAAGGCCCAGCCACCTGGGCTCAGGGGCCTCCTATAGATGGTAGCTGGGAGTAGAGGGACACGAGAAAGGGGACTTGTCCCAGGAGGGATGCTGGTCATTGAGCAAGGAGCATGGGTGGGGGGGGCGTGGAGTAGGGGGTTTGGGGGGTGGGACATTGCTCTGCCCTACTGCAGGGAACAAATGCTGCCACTGAAGCCAGCTACACAGTGAGGGATGAGCCTGCCTGGGGCCGGCGTTAGGCTGTTGGAGAAAAGCTTCTGAGATGCTACCAGACAGGGCAAAAGTCCTGGGCCGGCATGGGGTGTCCGGATGTCACAGCACGGTCCAGGCTGTAGGCTAGCGCCAGGGGTGGTCAGCAGGGGCCAGATCCTCAGGGCCATGGGGGCAAAGAAGAGTTTAGATTTTATTCCAAATGTAATTGTGATGGAAACAACTAGGGGTTTTGTTTTGTTTTGTTTGACAGCTAGGGGGGAGTATAAGGGAGGGTGACATGATCTGCTATTTTATATTTTTTATTTTTTAAAGATTTTATTTGACAGAGAGAGACATAGTGAGAGAAGGAACACAAGCAGGGTGAGTGGGAGAAGGAGAAGCAGGCTTCCTGCAGAGCAGGGAGCCCAATGCTCCATCCCAGGATCCCAGGGATCATGACCTGTGCAGAAGGCAGACGCTTAAGGACTGAGCCACCCAGGTGCCCCACGATCTGCTATTTTAAAGTTCCCTTTGGCAGCTATAAGGGGTATGGCAGGCCCCTGTGGACAAAGAAGGCAGGGAGGGAGGCAGGGGTGAAGGTAATGGAGGGAAGCCTACTGAGACATGGCTGTCCATCAACCCCTAGAAAGTAGCCCCACCCCATGGACTGGGGGGCATGTATACCTGGATTGAGCTTGTTTCCTTTAGCAGGTTTGGGCTGGCTGGTGCACTTTCACCCCTCTCCACAGACTTGTCCTCTCCTCCAAATGGACGTTTATTATTATTATTTTTTTAAAGATTTTATTTATGGGGCGCCTGGGTGGCTCAGTGGGTTAAAGCCTCTGCCTTCCACTCAGGTCAGGATCCCAGGGTCCTGGGATCGAGCCCCGCATTGGGCTCTCTGCTGGCAGGAAGCCTGCTTCCCCCTCTGTCTCTCTGCCTGCCTCTCTGCCTACTTGTGATCTCTGTCTGTCAAATAAGTAAATAAAATCTTTTTTAAAATAAAAATAAAAATAAAGATTTTATTTATTTGAGAGAGAGAGAGAGATCACAAGTAGGCAGGGAGGCTGGGGGCGGGGGGGAAGCAGGCACCCTGCCAAACAGAGAGCCAGATGCAGGGCTCAATCCCAGGACCCTGAGATCATGACCCAAGCCCAACGCAGACGCTTAACCCACAGAGCCACCCAGGCGCCCCTATTATTATTTTTTAACGATTTTATTTATTTGACAGAGACAGAGCAAGAGATAACACAAGCAGGAGGAGTGGGAGAGGGAGAAGCAGGCTTCCCCCCACCCCAGGAGGGAACCCAATGAGGGGCTTGATCCCAGGACCCCGGGATCATGATCCCAGCAGAAGGCAAACGCTTAACGACTGAGCCACCCAGGTGCCTCTAGACGGACATTTAAAGAAAATCTAAACATTTCCCCGCGTCCCATACCTGCTTTCCCCACCTTTGTGCACCTCCCACCTCCCCTCTGGAGTTCCCTTCCCCTTTCTTCAATGCTCGAAGCGCTCTATGCCCCGCCCCCAGACATTGCGCAGCGCTAGGGCCCCCGGAGCCCCGGGACAGTATTTCAAGAGAGAAATGGCCCGGAGATCAGGCACAGGGCTTACTAGCTCCAGTCCTGCGGCCTCCAGCCCGCGTCACCCCCGCACGCCCACCGCAGCCCTGTAGCTCCGCCCCATTTCTAACCCCACTCCCCAAATTCTCGCAGCCCCACCCACGGCGCTCCCCACCCCCCGCCTCTCGGGCCGAACTGGGGCCGGAAGCCGTCTCTGAGCGCGCGCCCCGCCTCTTCCGGGGCCTCTCTAGGCGGGAGTGCGGGACTTCGGTGGCCGCAGGAGGCCCGGCAAAGCTTCGCGGGACAGCGGCGCCCCCTGGCGTGCTTCGGGCGCAGTGCGGGAGCCTAGACCCGCCCGGCGCTCCCCAGCCCTCCGCCTCTGCCCTCAGCCTCTGCCCACCGCCGTGCGTCCTCCGCCCTTCGCCTTCGCCTCCGCCTCCGCGCAGCCTTCCCCCTCTCCTTCCGCTCTCCTGGCTGTCGCAGGCCTGCCTTCTCGCCTCGTTTAGTCTCCAGCTCTGGCCCCGGCCTCCGCAGACCTGCCTGCCATCAGAGGCCACCCAGGTTCTCTCTCCACAGGGCAGCAGCCCTTCAGCGTCCTCTGGTTCCGAGCCCTCCGTGGCGTGGCCTTCTCCCGTGCCTGGTCCCAGCCTGCCAAGCCTTTCCAGCCATGGAGGATGAGCGTTCCCTCTGCCCATCCCCAGAACGTGCCCTAACAGCTGCCTTCAGCTCTCTCTGGTCCTGGCACCTTTACACCCTCCGTTCCAGGACCCTCACCCGCTTCTGCCTCCCCAAATTCACAGCGGAGATCAGGCGCCTCTCGGGGCACCGTGCTGGCAGGCACTTCCCCGCGGCTCTCTATTTACCGTCCGCGCCCAGCCCGGGGGCCGGTTGCGCAGTGGGGGGCTCTGAGTTTGACCGCGGTGTCGACGTGGGTAGGGTAAGGAGAGGAGTTCGGTCACGCGGGGAGGGACTCTCAGAAGGCAAGATTAAGGCTAGATCCCAAGAGTGGCTCTGGGAGTCCAGCCCTTTCCTTCCTTCCAGATCAGGCAACCCTGTGGAGGTCCAGGCCTGCTCCCCCACCCCCAGGACCTGGCCAGGTGTGGGACTGGCAGCTCCTCACTCACCTGCCCAGGATGCCCTCCCCACAGCCCCCGCGCCCCCCGTTAAGGTCCCGGCCCCTCCTTGGTCACCTTTCCTCCCCCCTGTCCCTCCCCGAGCCTTCCTGCCTGCCTTCCTTCCACGCACCAGCCCGGAAGCCTTTGGAGACTGCCTCAGAGTCTCAAGGCCTGGCTGCACAACCACAGCTGACCATCCCAGCCACCCAGCCCTGCAACGTGTCGAGTGGGTCACGGCGCAGCCCGGACTCCGGCTGTTGGCCGCCAGGGGACAGCAGAGGCCGCCTTCTACAGACGATGGGGCGGTGGTGTGGGTGTGGGGACTCACGTCGCGGTCTAATCCTGTCCAGGTCCCGCTGTGCGTTGGAGGGCAGGTTTGCAACCTTATGGTTTTGAAACCAGTTTTGTTCTTTCAGATTTTTTCCAGGACTACTCTTTCTAAGTGACTTCCAGTCAATTATTACTGTTCCAAGTTGTTTGAAAGTCAGTTGCTGGAGGAAATTTAAACAGAGGTCAAGGCAGGTATCTGGATGAGTCCTCTGGGTCCCTCCATGTGCTCTCCCATGTCTCTGGCTATCAAAGCTTGGCGAGGCCCGGTAGGGTCTGCCCTGTATACTCATCGTGCCTATTGTCCAACCTCCAGCTACTGTCTTCCAGCCCAGTGTCTCCAGAGCCCTGGCCTTCACTTACCTCCAACCCACGGTCCACTCTCTTTCCCTCAGTAGCTTCTCCCCAGTCTTCCTAAAAGCCTCTGTTGGCCCTGTTCCTCTCACTGCACACAGATCACCTATACCTGGTCTCACCAAGTCCTACCGCGCCCTCCTCTGCCTCCTCCAGTCAGGCTTGCCCCTCCTGCACAAAACAGCCCTGGACCGGGTCCTCAGTGACCCCACACATTGTTGAACACAGCTGAAGCTCCACGCTCACCTTCCCAGGCATTTGACCCCTGCCTGGCTCGCAGGAGCCTGCTTCCTCCCGCATTTTCTCCCACATCTTCCTGGCTCCCCCTGCTCAGCTCCTTCTTGGATCCTACTGTCATCTCTCCTCCTCCTAATAGGAGGGTCCCAGAGCTCCCTCCTGACTGCTGCCCTCCTATCTGCACTCACCACCACACTGACCACTGTCCTCTCATCTAGGGCCCCTTGCTTCCCAGACCCAAAGCCCCAGCACTGGCCACTGGCCACTCTTGAGTCACATATCCAGCCGCCTACTTGGCATCTCCACTTTGATGTCCAGTCAGTGTTGAAAGCTTTTTTTTTAAAGATTTTTGTTTATTTATGGGGCACCTGGGTGGCTCAGTGGGTTAAGCCTCTGCCTTGGCTCACGATCTGTCATGATCATGCCTGTCATGATCTCAGGGTCCTGGGATCAAGTCCCGCATCGGGCTCTCTGCTCAGCCGGGAGCCTGCTTCCCCTCTCTCTCTGCCTGCCTCTGTGCCAACTTGTGATCTCTCTGTCAAATAAATCAATAAAATCTTTAAAAAAAAGATTTTATTTATTTGAGAGAAAGAGGGAGAGTGAGAGAGAGAGCAAGCACAAGTGGGAGGAGGGGCCAAGAAGAGAGGGATGAGCAGATTCCCTGCTGAGCAGGGAGCTCAATGTGGGGCTTGATCCCAGAGTCCTGGGATGGCGACTCAAGCGGAAGGCAGATGCCCAAACCACTGAGCCACCCAGGCGCCCCTGTTTAAAGATTTCATAGGCAAAACTGATCTCCCTCCCTTCCAAGAACTGCCTCCTTCAGCGGATGCTGGGACAGTTTGGTCTCTAGACAGCCTTAGAGTCATCCTAGACTTGTCTGACGGCCTCAGCATCAGCCACAATGACTTCCCCGCTGCCCCTCTCTTGGGCAACTTCTTCCTCAGGGCTTTGCACAGGCTGATCCCTCTGGCTGGAATGTTCCCTGCAGGCATCCACATGACTTCCTCCCTCTCCAAATCTCTGGTCAAACATCTCTTTCTCAGTGAGGCCCACCTTGGACCCACCTCCAGAACCCCTACTCTTTGTTGCCCTTATCTTGCCATTGTCAGTACCTAAGGTACTGCCTGACCATCTTCTAACAAAGGAAGTCACTCCCTGATTATGTTTCATGTTTCTGGTCTGAATTCAATCCCACGCCTAGCATGTAAGTTCCAGGAAGGCAGGGGCCTTCACTTTGGTCACTACTGTGTGTACCGAGGCTGGCAGATTGCCTAGCATGGGAAATCTTCGTAGACACTTGTTGAATGAATGAACTTCTTTTCCATCAGCAGGGGGAGGTGTGCACGCGCACACTGGTGAGGAGGGTGGCTCAGAGAAGACCAAGGCGGGGCTCTGGCCCCTTTTCCTGGTCTGTATCATCTCACTTTGCTATTACAAACAATCGTAAGAAAAGCAGTGAAGAGAAGACCCTTGTGCTGAACTTTCCGGCTGCTTCAACTTGTTAATATCCCAAGCAGAGCACATTTTAAAAAGGAAAAAAGAAGAGAAAGAAGACCTAGGAAATTCTTCAAAACATACAAAAATGCTTAAATATGACCCAGGGCCTGCAGACCCAACCTTATGGGGGCTGAGTGGCTGGACTTTCTTTTTTTTAGATAGAGAGAGAACGAGAGCTCAAGCGGGGGAGGGGGAGGGGAGAGGCAGAGGGAGAGAGAGAATCCCATGTAGGCTGCTTGCCCAGGGCAGAGACTGACTCGGAACTCGATCCCACCACCCTGAGATCATGATAAGCCGAAATCAAGAGTCTGACACTTAACCAACTGAGCTGCCGAGGCGCCCCTGACCAGCTGGACCTTGACAGCCAGGGACAAGGGATACTCATTTTCAAGCAGCCATGTGGACACTTGGCTTTTAGATATAGTCTGGTGGCCGCATCATCTGCCCCCTCCCCCCGGAGAAGGCTGTCCAGTGGCCAGGCTGGGGGAGACCTAGCTGGGCAGGCAGAGAAGGCCTCTGGGGAGACCAGAGTTCTTCCTCTACCCCGGCTCTGTGTGGGTGGGGAGGCGGGGGAGGAGCAGGTGGTGTTACCGTGAACCGATCCTCTTGGTCTGAGAAGCCTAAAGTCAGGCCCTGGGTCTGAAAGGAATCCAGGCAGGCCTGCTGCTGCCCTGACCTGCAGCCTTCTTTGGACAGATGGAGTATGAGAAAAGACCGCCAGGGTCTGTCGGCAGGCTGGGCCCTGTCCTTCCTTGCCTCCCACTCTCCAGGAGCTAAAGTTTCCACGCAGGGATATGACCCAGTCCGATGAGGAGGAAGCCAGAGACCCCCAGAAGGCTGCAGCCCCTTCTAGGCCAGTGTCCAGCTCTTTTCTGGGGCTGCAGGCCTCCCGGGTAAGTCCCCAGGCTGGAGTCAGGCGCCTGGGGCTAAAAGGAACTAGATTCAGGAAGCCCCCCTCTGGTCAGCTGGCACCGCCAGGGGCCTCGCAGCCACCAGCTTGAGGAAATTCTTTCTTCAGGGGTTTCCCAAGCTGGCAACTGCCCTGCCAGTTCAAACCGGATTTTTCCTGCTGCCCTTTCCCCGGCGGCCTAGCCGGGTGCGGGGTCTCTCCTAATGAGGGTTTGGTGCCAAGGCCTGGGCAGCTCCATCTTGCTGGATACCAGCTGGTTTAGGCCTGCCCCAGGCAATGGGCAGCTTCCCAGTCCCAGCGGGGGCCAAGGCACCTGAGGCCACCCTGCATCCTTAGACTAGCCCTGCCCTGCTTTGGACCCTCTACTCAAAACCCAGGGCCCCCAGTACAGGAACTGACTAACCTACCTTTATTCACAGTGGGTTTTACTCTCAATAGAAGATCAGCCTGACAGGTCACAGGATTCTTGGACTCTTGTTCCCAGACTCAAGGCATTGACAGAGGGCCGATGCGGCAGCCAGGGAGGGCAGGGGGCCCTTCGGCAGGGCTTCCGCAGGGCTCGGCTGCCCCCCGCTCAGACCCTCCCTGGAGCTGCTGGGGATGCACCTCACGTTGCCTCCTTCCGGAGGCCTCTCTCTGTCCCATTTCCTGGGGCCTCATTAATTCCTCCCCACCTCACCCCGTGAGAAAGCAGGTCTGTGCTGAGCCTGGCCCGGATCCAGAGCTGAATCTGAGCATGCCACTGGCCGGTTTGGGAGGAAGGGGGCCTGTCCCCACCCTCATCTCAGGGAAGGAGGCAGGAGGGGCTCCCATTACCATCCACTTCCCAATGTCTACCTACTTTCCAAGAGCACCGGGCCCATGGGGATCACGGATACACAAAAGAGCTGGTCTGATGTATGATATTTATAAAAGGCAGCCCACTGTCTCTCCACTCCTGCCCCAGAGCAGCCCCTGGGTGTTCGGCTCCCAGGGGCAGAGACATTCCGGTCCCCAGCTTCTTTCTTCTCCCAGAAGTGGAATGTGAGCTATGGCCCAGGCTTGGGGTGGAGTTGGGGGAGTCCCAGCCTCCCCAGGACTGGTGAAGGGACAGGGTAGGGGTCCCTTGGGGGTGCCCACACCAGCCTCACACTCAAAAGAACTTGCTGGCTCCAGGTATTGGAGGGGGGTGCTGCTTCTGGTGACGGGGATGGGAGAAGGAGACAAGAGTAGCCTAGGGCCTGAGTCCAAGTGCCTAAAAGGGGCCTCGGGGACAGAAGTGGAAAAAGGCAAGCGCACTGAGGGAGATGAGGCCCCAGGTGCAGACCACGGCCCAGCAGCAAGTGGGGAGATGGCTGCAGGTCTAGGTTCCAGCTCTATGTGTCCTACAGGCTGTGTAACCTCAGGAGGCAGCGGCTGGGCCTCAGTGTATGCATCTGTGCAAGGTGAACAGAGGCTTGGGGGGACCTGAGGCAAGAGGGAGGGAGCAAGGGTACAGCCCCACCCTGCTCACAGCCCATGAATCCCCTATAGTATGGGAGCCCAGCAAGGTAGTGGCCCAAGGGCCTTGGTCCTGGCTCTAGCTAAAACGTTCCACGGAGAGGATGTGAGGCAGGGCCCAATGCCATAGTGTTAACCATGTCTTTCTCCTCCCCCTTGTCTGGATGGGAGCAGGGGCTGAAGACTCTGGGCAGGGGTACTTGGACGAGTAGATAGAACAGGATGGGTGTCTCCTCCTAGTGGCTTCCTCCATGCTGGCCGGTCCCTGACACCCAGTCAATGATGATGAAGCTCAAGCTCATGGTCATCAGCAGGAGGCCAAGCACAGCGAAACAAAGTGCCTGTGAGGTCAGGAATCAGAGTCAGGGGTGAGGTCAGGGCAGCCCCCTCAGCCCCACACCAGGCCGCCAACCTCCAGGACCCTCGCACCAAGATTTTGGGGGTGGACTTTGCAGGCTCCCTCTCGGTGGGTATGATGCGGAAGTAGAAGATGGCAGGGAAGATGAAGATGAGGCACGGGGCCGATGTGGCACCTGCAAAAAACGAGGCATGTCCGCACATTGGCTGAGGTCCGCAGGTGGACCCTTCCATGAGATCAAATGTTCCTTGTTGTCAGAGTCTCGCCTGGAGACTCCCCTTGAGAGCTCTGCCTGATTCTGGAGAGCCTACCAGTCCCTCCCCTTGTTCTCTGTCTACCTGGATGGAAAGTAAGTGCTGTTGGCAGTAGAGGAATCTGTCAGTGAATGAAGCTAGCAAAGAAAAGAGGCAAGCTACGAGATAGAGACAAAGCCCTGAAGATACTGGGCTCCTGGATACAGCTCTTCCTGAAGGTTTTTCTCATTATTTGAGCCAATATGTTCCTTTCTGCTTAAATCATTTTGAGTCAGATTTCAGATACATAGAATCTCCAGTCCTGTCTATGATATCCATGACACTCGGCCCCCAGACCTGCGTGTTGGTCCCTGCAGACTTGGGTCTCTGAGTCTCCTGAGTTGGGTCACCCCGAAGATATCTCAGAATTATCTGATCTTCTAAGCTCAGAGCCCCGACTGGGATGGGACAGTGGACAGAACACCAAACCTATAGTCCCATGATCCTAGAGCTAAATCAAGGCCCCCTACTTACCAGCTGTATGGCTCTGCTATTCCCCTAATCATGATGGACCTTAATTTCCTTATATGTGAAATGGGGACAAGACTCAGTGAGATCCTTTGCAGAGGTCCCTGGTACCTGGGCTCCATCCCGTCCCCTAGCAAGAGGAACTGTCTCTGGTTTTGAGCCCTCAGAAAGGATTAGAATAGCCTTAAGGACAAAATCTCAGACAGGAAGCCAAGCTGTGCACCTGGCCAGCAGCCATCACTTAAATGTAGGGCATGATGTCAGGAATCTGCCAGGGTGTGCAGATAGGAAATTCTCTGGGCCAGTGCCCTGCCTCTACACACAGCTGGGCCAGACCCTCACCGATGACCCCGAAGATGCCCAGGATGTTAGGAGCGAAGATAACCAGCAGGTTGATGCAAGTGAGCAGGCCAATGGCAATGAGCGTGTGCCGCAGCCAACGGAACTCCTGGTTCTTAAACAGCATCTGCTGGATGGCACGGCGCACCTGGGTGGGGGGGTGGGAAGAGTCACCAATCTGTCAGCTCCCTCTTGCCCCCCCTGCCTTGGTCCTCCTACCCACCGGCTCACCGGAAACAGAACGATTGGCACTGTGAGCGTGACCGCTGTGAGCACGGCCACACGCACGCAGAGGATCAGCACGTCAAACGGGTCCACCTTGCTGTAGGTGTGCAGGAGCTCCGACTCCACTCCGTCTGCGGCAGGCAGGGAGGGTGGTCAGCAGCCGGCCCGGGGAGGGGGGTGGGCTCTGAGCCTGGCTTGACCCTGACACTGTGGGGAGTGGCAACAGACTCACCTCCACAGCTGCAGGGCACAATCAGGCAGCGCACACCTACTTAGCGCCTATAGTATGCAGGGTGCCATGGCTGCCGGCCAGCCCCGTGCCCCCCAGCCTGGCCTCTGCCCCCATGTTCCAGCCATACCGTAGAAGGTGAGGTAGCCGAAGAGGGCAGCCAGGAAGTACATGACATACATGACGGAGATGGACAGGTTGGAGATGTGCTGCATCTTCCTCTTGGAGGGACTGTGGCAAAGCAGGGGAGGGGGCTGGTGCCAAGCTGGGCTACCCCAGAGGTCCCTGTGGGCCCTGGGGTCTCTCTGGCACCACACCCTCACCATTTGGCAGCTGAGGATGTCTCCCTCTTGCCCCCAGGCGCCCCTCAGGGCAGCCATGGAGATGTTTGAAAAAGTGACTTGGCCCCTGTCATTCCCCACCCCCTACCCCCTGTCCTGTCCGGATCACATTCGTTCTCCCCAAACCAGCTCCAGGGGCCCCTCCACCCCCCGCCACAGACACCTACTCCTTAAGCTCTGTATAGATGGGCAGCACCTCAGGATGGCAGACGAAGGCAAAGGCCATGATGGGGATGGTGTACGCCGTCTGGGGAGACACAGGGACCACGTCAGGGCAGCCCACCCCACTCTCATGGGGCCCACCGTCTCCACCCTGGCCTGTCGGGACCTGGGAGTTGAGTGTGAAGTAGCTTGGGGTGCAGAGGGCTGCGGTCTGGGTCTCAGCCTGAAGCGACACCTCCTCCTTGGTGACCTCCACGAGGCTGAAGTTGCCCGTGACGTTGGTGAAGTTGAGGGGCAGTGGGCAGGGCACGTGGAACTTCTTGTAGATGACCTGGGTTGCGGGAAGGATGGCAAGATCAGGGCCAGGCTTCATAGAATCACTATGAAGCCACATCTAGGTCAGGGCAGAAGGAGCTGCCTTCTGACCCAGGCTTCCCAGAAAGGCCTGACCCCAGGGCCTGACACAGGAGCCCCCCCGCCCCCTCCCCCAGGTGACCTGCCCTCCTCTGCTCCAGCATGGAGGGAGACTCACTGCGATTAGGAAGAACACCATGCAGCTGAGAGAGAAGCCGCTGGAGTAACCCAGGTAGCCTGCAAAGTGGGGAGGGGCTGTGGGACTGGGGTCCCCTCCCAGGTACCCCTCCAACATCCCCCTCCAAGGCCATGGCCTTGCCGCACTCACCAAGCTGCCGCATCAGCGCCAGAGGCAGAATGACGGTGACAGAAACTAGGATCACCAGGTAGTTCCCATTCATGTACCAGTCCCTGTGAGGACAGGAGTGGGGAGCCAACGTCACTCTACTCAGCCTTGGGGGTGGGGGCCTGTCTCCATACCTAATCAGTGCCACCCATGGTGCTACTGAGTGACCTCTGAAAAATACTCGCTCAGAGCTCTGAGTCTCCCTTTCCCCTTCTGCAAAATGGATGTTCTCTCAGCACTTTCCTGGGCGAGGTGAGGACGAGGGCACTCGGCTCCTGCTTGGTGACCACCACAGGTAGAGTCACTGCTCTTGTTTTTCTCAGGACACACAGGTCTGGGTCTAGCTTCCCCAGGGAGTGGCCCCCAGAGGCCCAGGGAGGTTGTGGGGGGGGACACCAAATGAAAGAACCTGGCTCTGGGGGTGGGGTGGGACATTTTCCAAGGGGGTCTCAGGGACTTGCCAACTTCCAGTGCCCCTCTGGTCCCTCCTGGATCTGTATCTTGCATCATCCTGCATTCCCCACCACCAAGGGACAGGGGCATAGAGAACTGAAGGGATAACGAATGAGATCCTCCTTCCCAGGGAAGCCTAAAGGCCAACTCCTTGGGAAAGGTCCCCAGGACTGGGGGTAGGGGGGTGGAGGGGAGGTGGGGGGGACAGGGAAGAATCCTGACTGGTTCCTCCCAGAGCTGCTCTCAAGTTCAAATCCATCTGCTTACCTGGGCTGTGTGGCCAAGGGCAGAGCCTGGCTGTCTTCTCTGTCTCCACCCACAAAACATGGTTGATGCCATTAGCCCTGGCTAAACTGACGATGGGCAACTGGGACACCATGGGCTTAATTTCTTGGTTGGGTGGGGGGGGTGGCTAACACCCAAGCCACGGTCAGGAATAGTAGGTGCTTAGAGCTAAGCCCAAGGCTCTCAGGCCCTCCCGTGCTCACGGGCTGGGTCCAGGCCCAGGTGGGGCCCAGCTACCTCAGCCTCACCCCACCCCTTATCCCAGCTGGCCCTCCTGGGGGATTCCCCTACGTGCTCCCTAAATGAATGTCCACTGAATCTTAGCTCTGCTGGCAGCTCTCTGCCCCTCCAGCAGCCACTTGCAAGCACAGTCTCATCACTCCCACTAGCCCAGCCTGGGTTCCAGGGGCTGGCAGTACACATGAAGGGGTAGACTGAGGCTCCCGCCCTCACCCGGCCCCGCCCACCCTGGGGCTCACAAGGTTTGCTCCTCCAGGTTCAGGAAGGTCTGTATGACAAGGGGCAGCTCAGACTTGATGATGTACAGGTAGCTGGACATGGCTGGGGGGAGAGGGGTAGGCAGGCGCTGGGCTCAGCCAAAGCAGCCAGCCTTTGGGCTGCCCACCTGCCCGCCACCTGCCTGTGTCTGCCTGGTAGCCTCACCTCCAATATTCTGCAGTGTGATGGCTAGGGCTGCTGCCAGCTTCCCAGGGGTCCCAAAGGCCCGGTAGCCCAGCTGCTCATAGGCACGGATGCCTGTGGGCACGAAGAGTCAGAACAGTCAGGGGTGCTACCCCCAGTCCCTCCCTCCCTTGCTCCAGGCTGGGTCAGAGGCTCACCCACGATCCCTGAGGACTTAAGCAGCAGGTGGATGGAGTAGCTGGAGAGCAGGGCAACGGCTGTCAGCAGGAACCTGAGGAGGATGGATGAAAGGAGGACACCTGGGTCTTCCTGGGCTGGCAGGGGCGAGGAGCTCTGGGAGGCCAGGGTGTGGGGGTCTGTGACCCAGGTCTCTGGACCCCCAACAGGTCTAGATGCAAGTTCAACAAGCCCCAGCAGTGGTGAACACCGCCCGGTTTGACCCAGGGTGAGCCATAACCCAAAAGGGGCCTCTGAGCACCACCTCCTCGTGTTCTTGGAACAAACATGTTTTCCGTTTGGGCGGCAGGGCAGAGCTCCCAGGTAAAGGACACATGTGCCCACACAAGGCCTGGCCACGGAGGCTCGATCGTCACATGGGAAGGTGGTAGAAGGATAGACTCGGGTCTGTTAGGCTTGCCCTGTGTCGTAATCTCAGTGGGTTTGCTGGGAAATGAGAGATGTTTGTCAGGCAGTGGAGGGTTTTTTTTTTTAGCTGTGGTTTGGGTTAAGCCCACTCACTGTAGCCTGGGTGTTGGGATGGGAAACTGGTGGGTCCTGGGAGATCATGGCTGGTGGTGGCCTGTTTAGGGCTCCTGTCTCCAGAGGGTTCGCTGAGGGGACTTACAGGAAAAGGATGATGCCCGTGTTGGCCATGGCATAGGCGAGCCCCAGGATGCCGCTGCCCATGATGGCATTACTGAGGTTGAACACCGACATCCCAAATGAGGTCTTCCCCTCAAACTGCGGGCACCAGAGTGAAATGGGAGGTTGGGTGGGGGGAGTCGGCAAAGCATGGAGGATCTCCCAGCATTTCCCCCTCACTGCCCCTTAGCCTCCTGCTACTGCCCCAGAGCCCTTCCTTGCTGCAGGCGCACTCCCCGCCGTATCCGGAGCCCCCCCTGCTGCACCCCAGCTCACATCAGTGAAGTGTGTCTCCTTGCTGGGGTTTTTCTGGAGGAAGTCCTCGCCCTCCGCACAGCTCCGTCTGGGGCCCTCAACCCTGCAGGCACAGGCCAGAGCAGGCAGCTCAGCTCTAGCTCTTGCACAGCACCCTGCCCTGTCCCAAGCCATGACCTGGTCCCTCCTCGGCTCACCTCTGGTTGCCTGCCATGGGGCTGGCGCCTGGGAGCAGCCCCTCTGAGTGTTTGCCGTTGGGCACCAGCTCCACCATTTCTGTCTGCAGAGGTGCCTCCATGGTCAGGAGCCACCGCCAGGAGTGCTGGCTCTCACAGTGACGTGGAAGTCTGTGAAGTGATGGGTCCCTCTGGTTATCCCCGCTCGCGGGATTCTCACCAGAAGTCTAGAGCCGTATTGGCTCTAGACCTTTTGGAAGGTCACTCAGGACTTACAGGCATGTGCAGCTGTGTCTGCTGCCTCCCTGGGCCCTGCTTTTGGGGGAGTAGAGCTCAGATACCTGAGTTCTCCAGGACACCCTGAGGAGACGCCCCTAGGCCCATACCTGGTGCTCCCTGCCTCCCCTGCCCTACATGTCAGCCCAGGCAAGCCCATGGGGGCCTCAGTTTCTCCATCTGTCCAGTGAGGATCAGCTAGATGACCAGAGTTCAGAGCCCAGTGGTGTATGGACCCTAGGATGCTGAGTCCCAGGCATCCAGACCGCACTCTGGGGGTGGGCCCCGGACCGACTCCCCCTCCCTGACATTAATACCGGGAGACGGTTTCCTGTGCTGGCCGTGTGTGCCAGGGGCCTCCTAGCCAACCTAGAATGGCACTGCCCGACGGCTGGAGGCCTCGGGAGAGGGTGAGGGCTGTGGGCCCTGTTCCCAGCCGCCCGGCGGGCACTGCTGGCAGCCGGAACAAAGGCCCTTCTGTGGTCTGAGAGCTGGCGCTGGGAACGGCAGGCGCAAAGGCTACCCCCCCGGAGCCAGGAGGCCTGAGGCGGTGCTGGGTGGCTGGACACCTGGGCCCTGCCCGCCTGGCCGCGAAGGGCCCTCAGGGGGCCTTCCAGGAAATGAGTGTCCCAGGGCCGACTTCTCTGGCCCACACAGGCGTCACCCTCCACACAGTCCTGGCCTTATGGCCAAGTTCTCCTTCAAACCTCTCCTCCCCTGCTAGGGAATACCCCCACCCCTTAGGGGGTCTCCGTCTAGGAGTGGACCCTTTGAGCAGATGCCCCATTTCCTGGAACCCCAGGCCAGGAACTCAGGGCCTGGGGCTGCTGTAGAGGGGCCTGGGCCGCTGGATCGTCCTCCCTTCCCTGCCCTCAGGGCATGGCTCTGCTAGGTCTGCAAGGAACCAGCTCCCCTCCTTTTCCCTCCACTACCCCTGCCCCCTACCACATACCTCACTGGCTCCTCTCCCATCACAGGGGCTGGGAGCCACCTACCTCATGCCCAGAAGGTACCTGGGCACAGTGCCCCAGGTCTATAAGGACGTCCTGAAGGCCAGAGAGGCCAGGAGGAGAGCTAGGAGCTGAGTGGAGACCAAGGAGGGGACAGCACTGCCATGTAGGTCTGCCAAAACCTAGTCTTTTTTAAGACTTTATTTTTAAGGAATTGCTACACCCTACATGGAGCTCAAACTTACAACCCCAAGATCAAGAGTTACAGGCTCTACCGACTGAGCCGGAGGGGCACCCCACCAGAATGTCATCAATGATGCCATGCACCCTGTCTGCTTGGGAATGCTGAATGCCCCACCTCCTCCAGATCTTGATGGTTTCAAGTCTGCTTAGAACCCAGAGCACTGGGGGTCTTAGCACTCAGGGCTATGAGTGGAGATAAAAAGCTGGGTTCAGGCCTCAGGCCCCAGCCACAGAGAACTGACCAGAGGACCAGCCCACCGTTGCCCTAGGCAGCCCCAGGCCAGAGTTCAGATCCCAGGCACCTCGGTCCTGAGGACCCCACACTTGGCATCCTTGGACTCCCTCAACCTTCCTCTCCTTCTTCTCATGCTGGCATCTGAAACTGTCGCACCTCTAGCCTTGCCCACTAAGGACCATGACAATGTGACCAGCTCCTCTCGTGTTCTCCTGCCTTGGCTGAGAGCCCCTGAAGTCAGGCTGTCTTCATGCCCCTGCCCTAAGCCCCACCACCAGCCCCTCTCCAAGGGTCCCAATTGGGTGTGGTGATGCCAGCACCTTATCTCCAGAGTAACTCCAGAGTGCCCCCTGGCTCTCAGCTGGGGTTCCCCTTTTCAGGCCTCCCACACTGGGCAGGCTGGGACAGGCCCTCAGAGTGTGCTGAGTTGGCAGCTTGGACAAAGCACCCTTCCCTGCCTTAATATCTTTCCCTAGCAGCCAGGCACTACCTCCAGGGAGACCACAGCCCATGGCATGGTCATGGCCAAAGTGCGAGTTCTCGTCTCCAGGTTCCCCATCCCCCCAGTAGGACTTAGGCCTGGACTTTCACAACCTGTCTATATTACTCACAACCAGTCACTGCTGGGTCTTGGCCTGGCTTGAGATCCCAGAGAGGACATGGAATATCCTGCCTTAAGTGGCTTCCAGTCTGGAAGGGACAAAATCCCCAAACATATCCCCCACACTATGGCTCCTATAGTAACTAAATGTAAGCCACATAGTGCTCAAAAAAGGGGAGACAGGGGCGCCTGGGTGGCTCAGTGGGTTAAGCCTCTGCCTTCGGCTTGGGTCATGATCTCAGGGTCCTGGGATCGAGTCCCGCATTGGGCTCTGCTCAGTGGGGAGGCTGCTTCCTCCTCTCTCTCTCTCTCTCTCTCTCTCTCTCTCTGCCTGCCTCTCTGCCTACTTGTGATCTCTCTCTGTCAAATAAATAAATAAATTCTTTTAAAAAGGTGGGGGAAGGGGAGACAGAGGCATCAAGGAAGGCTTCCTGGAGGAGGAGGTGTTGTGGCCAGTTCTGAAATCTCAGGAGTCCCAAATCATGGGATAGGAAAAAGTACCTGAAGCAGTGGGCACAGCATGGACAAAGGTGTGGTGGGAGACAGACTGAAGAAGGTTCCACGGCCACAGACAAACCCAACAAAGCCTTGAAAGCCAGGTCAAGCAGTCTGTACTTCAGGGTAGGGCAGGGCTAAGGGCTGAGAAGCCAGGGTAGAGATGAATGGCCCCCAGCCATTCCCTGAGGCTGGCAGCCCATTTCTGACATTTCCCAGCCCTCAGGCCTATCACCTAGCATGCTCCTTTGTATCAGGGAATCAGGGTAGACTCAGGGACAGCCTCTGCCTAAAGCAAGCTGCCAGCCAAGTCTGACCCACTGTTGGGACAACCCAGAGCAGACATTCTGAGTCTGAGTCCTGGCCTGGCCCTGCCTCACCGTGTGACCATGGGCAGAGAAATCCCCACTCAGGACCGCAGTGTCCTCCTTTCCTCCAGGGTCCCATGAGGTTTGGCAAAGCTGGAGACAGAGCGAGGAGCTTCTCCAAGGCCTCTGTCCTAGACCATGCCATGGGCTCCCAGAGAAGGGTCGGCTCCAGGGTAGAGAGATCACTGCAACCTTGGGCAGATCATCAGAATGGCATCTGTCGTGGGGGCAGCATGGACTTGGGCAGGAAATCGATGGCCTAGGCCACTGCCCTGGGGCCTGTTTGCTCTGCTGGGAGATAAGGCGAGGCCAGGAGCAATAGGGATAGTGCCGCAGGTAACGCTCGCCCACGCGGACATCACGGGGTGAGAATTTGTCAGGCACACCTCGACAGGTGTTGAGTTTGGCTAATTAAAGATTTCGAGGCCCAGGAATCCAGGCCACTGCTTGCATCAGTTGCTGTGGGACACATATTTCTCGGTCCCATGATCCTTGGGGCCACCGCTTTCTTCCCCAGTGCTCAGGGACATTAGTGGGTCTGAAGTAGAGGGCTACCCCCAGGAAGGCATCCATACTGTCCTTCCCTCAGTCCTGCGGCTACATGTGCTTAGTGAAGGCACAGACCCCATAGAACTTGCTGCAGCAGCCCCCAGGTTTCTGGGGCACGGGGCAGTCCTAACCTCAGCCCAGATCTCGGGCGAGGCAGCTGGCCTGGCCTGTGGGTCCACTGTGGTCATCCCTGGGGGCTCAGGGATGAGGCCTGCCCCCAGGTCCAGCTCAGCCATCCTTATTCCCCTCCTCGGTGAAGACAGGGTGCCCTCCTATCCCAACACCCCTTGCCCACCCACTTCTCCAGGCTTCAGAGGGTGAATACCATCCTAGAACAACTTATCAGTCAACAGGGAAACGGGATTCAATGGATGTGTCTGAGTCATGTGTTCTCAAGGCCCGTCCCCATTGGTGGAGAGATGATTGCTGAAGTCAGGGACTAGACATAGGGCATATCAGGAAGGTGTTCTGAACATGGGAGAGTGTTAAAGCCCTATACACCCCTAGCCCCTCCTCCAGGTGTACAAATCCAGATTTTGACCTCAGTAGACCCAGTCCCTCATCCACTACTCCTTCATTGTCCACAATATTGGGTAAGTAGCCAGTGGCTGGTCAAGGCTGGGCTGGTCCTGAGGCGGGGGTGTGCAGGAGGGGGCACATCGAGAGAAAGGAAGATGGCCCAGAACGCCGATGTGCTGGCAACACCAATCCCTCCTCGTCTCAGCTCCCTGGCCCTGGTGTCTGGGGTCGGTGCGTCTGTGTTCTGGGCATCCGGAAGTGTCTAGGAGGATCTGAGGGGCCCAGCTGGGGCCGGAAGTTGGACTTTCCTGTGACAGGGTACATTTTCTAGACACTCAACAGCTGTGTAGAGTTGGGCCTACCCCAAGACACCTAGGTCTCTCCTCCCACCCAGCCCAGGACCCTCCTTACTCCCCCAGTGGACGCTGCAGCTGGAACCTCTTGGCTCGAGACTGGGCCAGAGCCAGGAGCAGCCCCCTCCCCCCACGGCCAGCCTGCTGAGAGGGACGTGCAGCCCGAGGCCCAGCTGAGGCAAAGGACAGGACATCACGTGCCTGTGGCCCCCCAGGGGCAGGGGAGACCCCGAGCCAGCCAGCCCATCCTCCTCTCTCCTGACCCGGAATCCCCTGGAGGCGGCCAAATATTTGGACAGCCGGACTTCTAGCCCCAAGGAAAGCTGGAGCAGGGGCCTGGGGCAGCTCAGGACTTGTTAGAGACCCTGGCAGGGGCGGCTAAAGGCAAGGTCGGGCTGGAGGAGAGGCACCATCCAATGTCAGGCAGAAGCAGAGAGGCAGAGGGAGGGAAGAGAGGACTGGGAAAGAGGAAGAACAGAAAGCACATATGTATGGTACATGTGTCCACGCATACTGATCCAGACAGACAGACAGACAGACAGGGAGAAAGAGAAATGCAGATGGATATAGAGGTACATAAACAGGAAAATGCACACACACAGAGAGGTGGACAGACATTCAGACAAGGAGACAGAGAGAGAGAGAGAGAGAGAGAGACAAGCAGGGAGGTGAGAGACAGAGTTGGCCAGCCAGCCAGAGATAGCCAAGTGGAAAGAGACAGAGAAACAGGGAGATAACCAGTGAAAGACAGAGAGGACCACAGAAAGAGTAAGAAGGGAAGAGGGAGCCAGAGGACCAGGTGAGTGGGCAGCAGGCCCAGCGGGCACCACAGGGACAGCCAGGCAGAACCTGGGAGGGCCCTGAAAGAAGGCTGCCACGGCATTTGCGGGTTCCTATAAGGGCAGGTTGGGCCTCTATTAGCTAGGTGCAGGGACATCCGGACGGTGGGACTAAGCCGGTGCACGGCCAGTCCCAGCTGGATCCCTCCCTGGTCCAGCACTTGTCTACCGGGACAATGGAAAAGATACACAGAGGTGACAGTCAATTGAAGTGACCCCCACTCTCAGCAGCCACGCACGTGTGCAGACGTGCCGGCCGAGAGGCTGTGTACAGGACGTGGCCCGCAGAGCGGAAATTCAAAACCAAGCCACCCCAGGCCGCTGACCGGAAAGCCCCTCCTGCCCCAGCAGCTGGTCCTTCCCTTTAGCCCCCAGAAGCCCCGCCTGGTCCTCTAGAGTGCACCCCCCACCCCCGAATCTGTCTTCTTATCCAGAGTCAAAGGCCAGCTGTCCACCCCCCAGACTGAAGGTGTGCAGGGCACACGGTAGGTGCTCAGTACATGCTATTAAGTGAACAGAACCAGTTCAAGGCCCTTGGCCAGCCCCCAACCCATCTCAGCCCAGCTCCAAGTGGCCCCTGGCCCCTGGCCATGTGTGTCTACACTAGACCGTGTGCCTGCCGGGCTCCTATCTTCCCACAGCATAGGCTGCACATCCCACCACAGCTTTCTGCACATACACAGATACCAAACCGACCCTCCCCTGCAGTCAGCCACTCCCCTAAAACATGCTTTCTCCTCTGAATGAGTGCCTGTTTCCACACCCAGCCTGGGCTTTGAGGGTGCCCTCAGTTCAGCTCAAAAACCTTCCCTGGCCCTACCCAGCGACTGTGAACCACCTAGGCTGTCTTGTGTCTCCGTTTCTCAATTTGCTCAAGGCTCCAAGGCCGCCTGCTAAGGCAGCAAGCACCAGGACAGGGGTAATCTGTCATGGTCTGGCCACCTGGAGCCCTGGACTAGGGTGGAGTAGGGGATGGGGGGTAGTGATGTGGGCCGAAAGAACCAGTACCCAAGAAAGAATGGTTTGAGAAGCCAGTGAATACACGGGCTCAATGAACCCAGGCAGAGTGAAGTTTTGAGACATAGACCCACAACCTCTCTGGTGAACCGGCCCCCTGTTCCCAACCCCAAGGGGTCAGAGATTCTCATTTCTGATTCCAGTCATTCCAGCTCTCTTGGAGATGTGCCAGGCCTGGCCTCACCCACCCCTGATTCCTCCCACCTCTGGTGCTTCCTGCAGGAAGACTTCCAAGGTTGTGCAGAACCTCCCCCTCCCAAAATGGAACCGTCCCCAGATCTCTCCAGCTTTCTATGGTCCAGACCGAGAAGCTCTGAGGAATGTTCTCCCTTTCTAGAGGGAACTGAGCTCCCATGCCAGACTGTGTACTTGAAGAGGAAGGGGTGGAAGGTCCAAAGGCTTCTTCCAGGCACAGAACAGTGGCCCAAGGCCGCCACGGAAGGAAGGACAGGACTGGCCGGCTGAAGGAAGGATGGGCCTGGGTCGAGGTGTCCCCCAGGGTGCAAGGTGCAAGGATCTTTGACTTAGTCCCTCTCAGACTTGTCCGAGAGCCTGTACCTGCCTGCGTTCAGGGCTCAGGTCACTGTGGGGGGGAGAGGGCGGATTCCCACAGGCCCCGCCCCTGGCCTCCCCCTCCCCGGGTGTAAACAAACGCACGCATTCGCTGTGGCCAATCGGAGGGGCTAATGGAGCGGGGGCGGGCTCCTGCAAACCCAGGCCTCGTCCATTCCCTCCGCGCGTGTGCGTGGCGCCAGCTCTCACACCCCCACCGGGCAATGAGGCGACAAGGAGCGCGCACAGAGCCCCGCCCTCAGGCCAGAGAGCCACACGCGCCCTGTGCCCGCCGTGCCCGCTGGCTCGGCTGCAAATGGCACCGGCTCTGGGACCAACATGTGCCCCGCGGCCCCTTAGGCGGCCTGGCCCGATCTGCCCTCAAGCCCCTGCCCAACGCGGCCGGGATAAATATACCCGGACTCCCGGCGTGCCAGCCGGGCAGATTGGCCTGTCAGGCGCCCGTCGGGGCAGCGCTCCAGGGCCCGCTCCCCGCCCCTCTTCGGCCCCCCTCCGGGACCCTCTTCAGCTAGTCCCCGCGGGTCCTGCCTCGGGAAGCCCCTCGCGCACCGCCCGAGCCGGGACAAGGAGTCCTGCGGCTGCAGCCCCGAAGGCTGCTACCTCCTGCTGTCCCGCCTGCCGCGGCCGACAGGCCCCGAGGCGACGAAGTGCCTCACCGGGGATACCAGCTCCAGCTCGGAGCCGGGCCCTGACTGGCGGGTTCCCGGACCTGAGCCCAGAGCGCTCGGGGTTCCAGCTCTATGGAGGCTGGGGCGCCTGCCCGGGGCAGGGCGGGCGAGGGGAGCTGCCCGGAGCCCGGCTACAGACGGGAAAGTGCACAGTAGGGCTCTGCCCGCCCGGTGCCCTGGGCTGGGGTCGGCGCCCCCAGCGGTACCTGGCCCGGCGGGAGGGGGACGCACGGCGCTCCGCTCTGGCTGGCGCTGTCCGCTCTGCTCCCGGCTGAGCGCAGCGGCGGGGGATGAAGGGCGCCCGGCCCCGCCCCTGGCCCGCCCCCGGCCCGCCAATCCCAGGCGGCGGGCGGGAGGAGGGGCTGGTCTGGGGAGAGGGAGGGGGGTGTCCGGCCCGCTTGGAGCAGAGGGGCAGCCCGAGCGCTAAATAGCCCCTAGGTAGAAGAGCAGCTGCTCTGAGAGGGGCTCAGCTGAGTGCTGTGGGAGGAAGGCTTCGGTCCGGAGCAGATTCTCTCTGAGTGCCCCTTAACTCCTGAAATGCTCTGCCCTCACCTCCCCGAAGCCAGAAGAGAACAGAGCAGTGCTTAACATAGGTGAAGGGTGCTCTCGGTGGGGAACTTCAGATTATCAGTCCGACACAAAATGTCTTTTCTGCCTGCCTCACCCTTCCCAAGCAGAGGTGGGATCGGGTAAGGACGGGGGGCCAACTGCATCAATTCTCCGTTTTCACCCCAGATATTCAGAAGAGATCGAGGCTGGAACAGATAGAGGTAGGGCCTTTGAGATAGGAGGGGAGCACCGCTGGGCTTGTGATGAGCCTTGCTGGGCTCTCCCTGGCCATGATCCCCCTCCCCTTTCCTTATTTCTAAGGAGTAAGAGACCGCTGTGTCTGCCCATGGGAAGTGGGACCCAGAACTTAGTGCCCTAGGGGGGGGGGGGAAGGGGCCCCCCCCCCCCCCCCCCCCCGCCAAGCCTAGCCAGCAGGGAGCTGGGAGAGGCCTTGACCTTGGGGGTGAGCTGGGGGGGGGGTTCCCAGCACAGCTGTGTCCCTTGCTTCTCAGCCACTGGCTCTGATCCGATTAATCCCATGGCCTCTGCTGTTCCTAGCCAAGCTGGATGTCTCTGTGTCATGTCCGCCCCTCTCTTGGTACTGAGGGAATGCCCTCGGAGGACAGGCCTAACCTCTCCTGTGCTCTGGTCTGGGAGTCAGGACTCCTGGATTCTCTTCCTACTGACTCACAGCACCACCAGAGCCAAGCCCGAGCCTATCTCAGTTTCCCCTTGTGTCACAGGGAAATGGTTCTGTCCTCTCTCCTGGCCTGAGGGGAATGGATGAAGGGGAAGATGTGAGCCGAGGGCAGGGGACTCTGGCTGGGAGTGTCAGGGAGCTAGGAGGGCTAAAGAGAAAGGCACTGGGATGGTGTCAATTCCTGAAACCACTCAAGCTCCCACCTTTCTTATGGCTGAAAAATAGGAAGGGACTGGCTTTTCCTCCTGATCTGGGGCTAGTGTAATCCCCAGATCAGAGCTTACCTTGGTCATGAGGGACCCTAAGTCTCTCAGTCTCCAAAGGGGCTTGAGGACTGCCCATTGGAGAGTCAGTAGGCGAGGAACTGACTAGGTCTGCCCCCGCCCCCCCCCACCCAGCGACATATATCCTGGATGCTCACTGAAGCCATTTGCAAAGGGCTGAGTGCTCTCACTGGCAGTTCCTGAGGGCCCAGACCTGGCATCAAGGTCACCCAGCATGTGGATGTTGGGGTCCTCAGTCCTGACAGGAGGAGGAAAGGCCAGCTGAGCTGGGCTGGGCTGCTGTGGGTGGCCTGAGGCAGCATGATGTGGGGTCTCTGGGCCAGACCAGTTGTGGCCAGGAGGGGGAGGGGCTGCAATTTGTTGATGCTAGGTCTGGGCCCCAGCCAGGGCAAACACAGCCCCGAGGCCTTTCCCCCACCACCTGCCGAATCTCCCAGCCCAGCCTGTGGTGGCAGGACAGCTGGCAGCCAGGATGGGACTCAGAGCTGCTGGACGCCTTCTCCCGGGGACCAGAGGGAATGTCATTGATGTAACACAGTGGTGGAGGCATCCATCAGGAGTGGAGGGCCGAGGGTGCTTCATCTCAGTCCTCAGCCCAACCCCCACCCCTAGATCCCATCTCCAGAAACTAAGACATGGGCCTAAGACACGGCCAGACACATGAAGCAGAACTTAGGGTCCCAGGATCGCTCAGACTCTCCTTCCAGGGTCCTGGCAGCCCTCTGCTCTCCTCCTCCCTCTTCAGTCATGTCCCCTCAGCCTCCATCTAGGTGGCTTCCTCCCACCGTGTCACCACCTCCCCTGGCACGTCATCCACATGGTGCCCCAGGACCCTTCCCCGAAAGTGAGCCCCCATCTTCACCTCCAACCCAGTTGTCCCAGAGCCCAGCATCTGTGCCCACTGACTTCTCAGACACTCTGCAGGGCCCTGCCTCACACTCAGCAGGCCTCCTGGACACCCTCCCAACTGGCTTCTTGTCCCAGTTGGCCTCCCCCACCCCACCTGGCTGGCTGCACATGTTCCTGTTGTTCTCAGAACATGCCAGTCTTCTCCTCTCCCTGACCCTCTGCCCTCCTAGTTCCCCACCCTGTCCCACCTCCTCATCAGGCTCTCACTTGTCCTTCTACACCCTGGAGAGGCGGCCTCTGAACAGCCTGGCCAGCTCTTCCTGTACTTCACGTGGCCCCTCTTGCTATCCCACCACGCAGCCTGTGTCTCCAAGAGCTCCCTCTGGGTTGTCTAGACAGGAAAGCTCCTGCCAGGTTGGAGGGTGCGAATCAGGAAAAGCCTGATGGAGAAGCAACCTGTGGGCTTGGTTCTGCCAAGGGGAAGAAAGGCACATGCCAGGATGGGGAAGAGAAAGGGCATTCGGATAGAGGAAACAGCCCGACTACAGGAAAACGTGAGTATGAGCGTGCAATTTGCACCAGTAGGTGGTGTGCATGGGGGCAGGACACGTGGCTTGGAGTCATGTGGGGGGTTTTAAGGCCTCATAGGAGAGGAGGGTTCTCACCTCCATGCCCTAGCGTTGAGGACCCACACTCAGAGCTCCTGACTATACTCTGTCCAGGTGGTGTCTGGGAGGCTCCTCTTCAGCGAAAAGTAGGGGTTTAGTTGGTATAATACAGGGTGTGGAACCCCGTGAGGGACCCATAGGCAGACAGTCCCATCTAGCCCTCCCCCAGCCTGGGTCCTCAGAGCTGATGACCTCTTGGCTGAGGCCCGCTCCCACAGTTCTGGCATGCCCTCCCTCTCTCCCGAGATCTGGCCCCCAGCTTCTCTGGCCACTGAAGCGGCTTAATGAGCCCAGGTCACGTGGGTTATGCTACTGCCTGTGGGGAGGGCCCGAGGCCCTAGTGGCCACCCAACTAGGCCCTGACGTCAGCGGCATTAACCGTCGACCAGGCTTGTCTAATCTCTGGTCTGTGGCCGGGCCAGGTTAGTCCCGCCAGAGCCAGAGCTGAAGGCCGGGAGAGCCCTCGAGGGCACCTTGAGGTTGCAGGTCAGGCAGGGATGCTGGTGAGTGGGGGTTCCCACAGTAAATGACCCTTACCTACAAGACTAGGGTGCGGCCCCTATGCTGCCTCGGTCCGGCTCTGATCCCCTGCCCTCAAGGGTGACTCAGGCACTGAACACCCATTGACTCTGCTCCTTAGGGTGTAATTACAGATGCGGTGAGTGGGGCCTGAGTGGGCCGGGGAGGCTCCGAGCTGGGGGACTCGGCCCCGCCCCTCCACCCCACCCCGACCCCAGACCCCAGCATATTTGTGGCCATAGGCAGGGCAAGCCCCAGCCCATGGGATCCAGGAATCCCAGTCCTGAATCCCCCACCCTGGGGTCAGAACTGTCTGTGGAGGGGACTCCCCGGAGAGTGGGATCCAGCCCCTGTCTGGTGTATGGGCTTCTCTCTGCCCAGACTCAGGAAGGCTGGGGAGCTCATTACTTTTCTTCCAAGACAAGATGACTGTGTGGAAGACCCCATTAGCCCACCTCGCCTTACAGCCTCCTCCCTTCCAAGCCTACCACTCCCAGCTCCTCAAAGCCTCTTGTCTTCTGCCTTGTCTCTCCCCACTAAATCCTGAACTTACTCCTCTCACTCTAGTAAATTGCTCTGTCAGAGGGTCCTTAGTGGAGGTGAGCAGCCTAGCTCAGCTGGGACCAAGACCCCCTGGTGAGGGTCCGAACCCCAGCCTCCCCTCGGGCCCAAGCCCCATCCTCCTCTCTGGCCTCTGAGCAGCACCAGCATGGCTGAGTTCCCTAACCCATCCCAGGTCCCTCTACCACCACACTGTGCTCAGGCCTGGGCGCCCTCACTCCCCCTCTCTCCATCTCACTTCCGGCTCACAGCTCTGCCCTCCTCCTTCTGCAAGGACAGCACGGATTCCCCAGCCCTGCTGCTCTCTGCCCTCATACCCTTTCACACTGGCCCCCAGGGGAAAAAAATGTGTGTCCCTACATACCTGTTTTCATGAAAATAAAATTTTTTTCATGAAAAATCTTAATGATTGTTTTTTTTCCAGAAACAAGAGTTGTAAAATATTATTGATCATTTTATTTCCATTAAAGCCAGGAAAAGAAAATTATAAATTGTTTCAGATATAGACAAAATAGCTAAGCTTAAAATAATGTTGACTTTGAATATATCTACTTTCAAATCTTTTTTCAACTAATTTAATATTCTATTAAAAAATTTACCATTAAAAATACATAAAAACATATATAGGAATGGACATTTTCCTTCTGCTTCGGGCTCCAATATAGAGCTCAGCAGGGTTCTCTTGGATCTTGTCTTTATTTAAAATTTTGATATTTTGTTCATCATGGGTTTTTTGCAGTGATTTGTTTGTTTCTTTCTCTTTTTTTTTGAGTAGGTCATGGGACTTGAACTCACAACCCTGAGATCAAGAGTCACATGTTCTACAGACTGAGCCAGCCAGACTCCCCTGCAGTAATTTTGAATTTAAAAAGTACTGCGTTCATAAATTCTTTATCTTGATTACTGAACTTTTTGGCACCACCTTACATTTTCACCCCAGGTGAGTGCCTCTTTTGCTTCACCCGAATCCCAGCCCTGCTATTAGGTCCTAGCTTTAAGGGCCTCTAAGACCCATTAGCTTCTGGAGGAAGCCCAGGCTCTCAGGCTGGCACTTGGCACCCGCCCATTTTCTCCCCACCCCATGTCCCCTTTGCCTGCTCTTGCCCTATTGAGCTATGGCCCACAAGCCCTCCTTTCTGGGCCTTTTACCCCCTACTCTCCCTGACAGAATAAGCTTCTACCTCAGAACTCCATCTTGATCCAAGATTATCCCTGTGAACGTTTCCCATGGCTCCTTTCCCCTTAAAGCCCTCTCTCGAGAGGCCCCGGTTGGTCCCATGCCCCCAGGATCGCTCCTGCCATGCCAGGCCAGGTTCTTCTCTCTGGAAGTTTCCGTCTTCCCATTGATGTCCAGCCCAGCACTGGGCACTTAATAAATGCCTATGACTCGTGACAATGAACGCTTTTCCCTTCCCCACAAGAAAGGACAGCTGGGGCCTGATGCGAAGGTTTATTGCTGAGTCTGCATCTGCCTGAGGGGAGTGTGGACTGTCCTCTGGCCTTGAGAGATGGAAGCCCCTGTCCTCGACTTAGCATAAGTCCTGGCTCACAGGCCCCAGCGAGGACTTGGGGCTTGATGAGGAACTGGGAGCAGGGGTACAGGTACATGGGCCTCTGTCCCTGACAAAATTTGGACATGGCCCTCAGCTTTTCCTGCCAGGGAATGGGCCCTGAAAGGGTGAGAGAAGTTGCTGGCAGGGATGGGAGGATTACCTGGATTTGCTTGTGACCCCACCTGAAGTAGACCCCTCTGGGCCCAACCTGGGCCTCAGTCATGTCCCAAATCCTCTGCCTGGAGCTGATCGATGGAGTCGGACTCTGCCCCCAGCCACCCCTCAGGACAGTTTGACCATTGGCCACAGCGGGTGTCAACAGTACCCTCCCTCAACAGACCATCCCCTTGGCTGGCTGGCCTGAAGCGCTGTGGGTGGGTGGGGGTGAGGTGGACATGGATTGGGTGTCCAAGGATGGAGGGGGCAGAGCCTGTGGGGGAGGGAGACAGGGGGTTACTTGGAGCCTGCTGTGTGGGGAAGGGTCCAGCTTAAATCTCTTCCTGACACCCAGGGGCTCCCAGGCTTGCCCCCCACTCACTAATTCATTAATGTGGGAGCCACATAGGCCTGAGTGGCTTGGACTTTGGACCCCTGAAGCTACTGAGAGGGAGTCACTGGCCACTGGGTAGACAGGTGCCTGACTTGCCACATGGAGGTAGTAAGGCTAGAATGGGCTGATGGTAAGCAGTAGGCCTGCTTGGAGGAGGGATCTCTGCCTGCCCCCTCGCTCTTCATGAACCTGGGAGGGAGGGCTGTTTGCTGAACCCAGACCCACCAGGTGAGTCATGGGCCCCCTGGGGAGAGAGACCTGCCGGAGATTGGTCAGTTGGGCACTGCTGAGTCACTGTGAGCTCTAGCTGTCCCAAGTCCTGCCTGTTCCTAGCTGGGGCTGGCTGGGGTGGGTCCTGGAGGCCAGTGCCGCCAGGCCGTGAAGGGCAACAGTGGTGTTGGGGGCACTGGGCTCTGGGAGACACGGGGGAGGGTCAGGGCCTCAAGGCTAGTGGGACTCAGGGTTTTGGGTGTGTGGCTGGTGGGACCACAGGCTGGGGTCCAGGAGTTCTGGGGGGCTAATAGGCTCCTGTGGGCTAGGGCTACAAGGTGGCTAGGGCTACAGGGTGTCAGGGACACACATGAGTTCAGGCACCTGTGAACAGAGAAAAGGAAGCAAGTCAACACATCCCTGAGCTCCAAAATAATTGGCCATAGGCCAAGAGGCACTGTTGGGGTGGGCTTGTAAGCAAGGACACCAGAGGGATGGGGCAGGGTCAGAAGGGATTAGTGAGTGGGCCTTGTGTCCCTGGAGGGCAGGGTGGCGGTGGGGCAGTGGCATGGAGTCTGAGGGGCCAAGGTGGGGCCTGGGAATTGGGGGTTGGCACCAGCCACCAGCCACGTGGGATGGGTCTGGAGAGCTGGCACAGGACCTGATGATGACCTAGGGTGGGGTCTGCCACAGTGAGGTGGGGTGGAGAGCTGGGGATGGAGTGTGACGTATTGAGACCAAGGGGCAAGACAGGGGAGCATCCCAGCCCACGAGGATCCTACCTCAAAAGAGGCCGCAGTCTTTGAGGTTTTCTTTGATGATGATGTCTGTGACTGCGTCGAAGACGAACTTGACGTTCTGTGTGTCAGTAGCACAAGTCATATGGGAATAGATCTCCTTCACGTCGCGGCGCATGTTGAGCTCAAGGAACTGCACCTTGATGTAGTTGCCCGCGTCCTCGTACGTGTTGGGCCCTGTCAGGGAAAGGGGTGCTCTCCCTCGGTGTCCCCACTCCGTCCCGCCGCTGGAGAAGCGCAGGCCCGGATGACGGGGTTGGGGCGCCGCCTGGCGGCCAGGACGCGGAGAGGGGGTTCTCACCGTCGTAATCCGGGAAGCAGATGCTGAGATGCGCCTTTTTGATCTTCTCGGAGAAAACGTCCTTCTTGTTGAGGAAGAGCACAATGGACGTGGTGGCGAAGTAGCGGTGGTTGCAGATGCTGTTGAACAGGTGCAGGCTCTCGTGCATGCGGTTCTGAGGAGGACAGAAGCTGTAGGGCACCGGGTGGGGGGGGGCACGGGCAGCCGTCCCCCTGGGCCTGGGGCCCACAGGCTCTGGGGCACCCGGGGCCATTCTGCTGACAGCCAGCTCCAAGTCAGCCTCCCCCACGGTCCCCCTCAGCGTGGCTGCTGGCTGTCTTGTGTCCTCGTTCCGACTGTTCTGGAACAAGTGTCCGCTCTCAGACCCTCCCCGCTCCCGCAGCACTGTCTCCGGCTTTCCCTGGAAACACTCGGGCCCTGCTTGGCACCCACCACTTCGTCGTCCTCCACCAGCACCATGTCGTAGGCGCTCAGCGCCGCAATGAAGATGATGCAGGTCACACCCTCGAAGCAATGGATCCACTTCTTGCGCTCCGAGCGCTGCCCGCCCACGTCGAACATCCTGGGGAGCAGTTGGGGCCTGAACCCGCGCTTGGAACGCCATGGACGCACCCACAGGCATCCCCTTGCCTCCTAATGCTGGCTGGGGGGCACTCGGATGGGACTGGAGTGTGGGGCGTCTGAGGAGGGGCAGGGTCTCTTTGGGACAGGGCCTCTAATAGGGCGTGGGGGCGCTGCACTTGCAGCCCCAGCCCCTGAGGGAGGGCCAGGGCGCGGGTGCGGGGTTGTACCGGAAGTGGAGGTCCTTGAAGGAGAACTGAGTCTCGATGATGCCTGTGGTCTTGACACGGGAGCGCAGCACGTCCTGCTCAGTGGGCACGTAGCCCGGGGTGACCAGGCGCTCCAGGTCCGAGAGGTAGCTGCGGGAGACCGCGAGGTGTGGGTGGGTGCGGTGGAGGGGCATGGTAGGACCCCGCCCGCACCCCCGCGCCCCGCCTGCGCTCTCACTAGCCCGCCGAGTCGTTGAGCTGGTACTCAGAGGCGCGTTCGAAGCAGGCCTGGATACCCGAGTCCTTCCACAGCCGCTGGATGATGTCTGACATCTCCTTGGGCATCGTGCCCTCTTCGATGGTGTCCGCCATGTGCATCAGCTTCCGGGCGTCGTCCTGAGGGTGGGGTGGGAGTTGGTGGTGGTGACCGTGGACTTGAGCCCAGTCTCGTGCCTCGAGTCCCCAGAGGCCCCGCTCAGCCAGTCTCCCTGCACACCTGGCGGGCAGAGTCTCCATACTGGATGTTGAGTGTGGTCATGGCGCGCACGATGGCGAGGATGGACTGCAGCGTGTTGCCGTAGATGATGGCGATGAACTCGAGGCACTCTTCTAACGAGTACCCATCCTGGTGGATGATCCTGTGGCCAGGGTGAGCCGGGTCAAGGCCAATTGGACTGGTGGGGAAGGACAGGCCCCGTGGGTGTGCCCACCCTCAGGGACCTCAGAAAGGGCAAGGGCACTCACTTCATCTGCTTGACAATGGTGCTCTTCCCGGACTCACCCGCTCCTGGAAGGGAAACTCGGTCTCAGAGCTGCGCTTGCCACACCTCCCTACAACCCTCCCCCCACCTTCTACACCCCCTACTCCCCCACCCCCCTAACCCCCCCTCCCCCACAACCGGGCTCAGAAAATGGCGACCGGCAGACTCAAGGCAGGTACCAGTCCAAACCCCAGTTCCACCTGCTTCCCCCACCCCCACCCCAAAGCAAGGTCCCGACACCCTGGAGGAAACACATTTGTAAATGCCAGGAGTGACGAGGGGGTGACAAGGGCAATCAACGACCTCAGCTGTGTTGGGGAGCCTCCAAGACCCCTGGTATTTCCATTCTTGGTTGTTTTGAAACCAAAATAAGGAGAACCTGGAGCGCCACACCGTGGAAGATTCTGGTACTGCATGCAGAGGATTATTGGAGCCGGGTCAACCCCGGCTTTTCAGGGGTTGTAGGGAGGGGAGTGTCTCCTAGAGGCTCAGAGGGAATTAGAGCCTTTGAGTGGGGGAGAAGACAGAGCTGACAGCCCCTCTGAGCCTGCTCTCGCCAGGGCTTTGGGTACAGTTAATGGGATTTCTGGCTTAGCTTCTGTCTCCCTGGGGTGCTCTGGCTTGGTCTCTCTGCCCACATCCAGATGCCTGACTGGGTCCTGGAGAGCCTGGGGTGGGACCTGCACTGCCTCTCAAAGCAGCTCCTTCTTCCCCTTGTGGAAGGCAGTGACCCGGAGGCACCGCCTCAGTCCCACCTCTCCTCACCTCCCATGGGACCAAGTGCTTGGCTTTATCTATTCTACCCGGGGCCTTAGTAGCTCTAAAGAGGGACACCCTCTTTAGGTTTGCCCACAACAAAGCTCTGGAATCTAAGGGCCGTTGTCTGTGGATCTGGATGGTCCTAAAGGATGCCCACTCCTAGGAGGACTGTTACCTTCTTCTTCCAAGGAATCAGCGCTACTGTAGGGCTCCCAAGGAAGCCCCTCATTTTTGACCCCTGCCCAGCAGGGCTTCTCCAGAGAGGAGGGTGCCTAAGTCAGGACCCCCTGGAGAGGGGTTCCACGGGATACCCAGCCTTGCGGAGTCAGAGTACTGCCCACCAGGGCCAGGGCTCCCACTCAGTTCCCTGACCTGTCTTAGGGTCATTCTGCTTCCCAAGTCACCCATTTCACAGAAGAGCTACCTGCCTGCCCCCCCCCCCCCGCCTGCGACCTGGTGGCAGTGCCCCCACCTGGACCCACACCCATACCCAGAAGCAGCAGTTTCACGGTTCGAGCATCCTTCTCAGCATCTTCTTTGAGCTTCTTTTCCAGCTCCCTTGAGTGCTTCTCCTCAGCGCTAGCCCCAGCCCCCATGGTCCCAGCAGCAGGTGAACAGTGTGGTTGGCTGGTTCTAGATGGAGGGGATCCCCAGAGCCGGGCGAGCCGGGCTCAGGTCTCCCAACACCCTTCTGACCCCAGGACTGGCAATCGACTGGCTTTCCACAGACCTGTGCAGGCCCGGTGGGGCTGCTTAGTGGGATTTGGGGGCCAGGGGTTCCCAAGAGCCAATGAGAGACAAGGACAGGTAAAGCCAGCTCAGCCCCCAGCCCTTCTAATCAGGCTGGCGTGGCCCCAATCCCTCAGCTGCTGACTCTGCACCCCACTCTATGAGCCCCAACCCTCTAGGAGAGACCATGGAGACAGTCCAGCCCCTGCACCAGAGCAGGGAGTCTGGTTCCACAGGGTCCAGACTTAGAAGGGGGAGAATAGGACCCTGAACCCCTGGGTGGGGGCAGGGAGGCGGGGCTGGGACAGGGAAGAGAGGGAGAAGCAAGCATGGAGCACCTGGGCCAGGCCCAGCACTGGACTCAGCACTGCTCTCTATTTTGTAAGCTCACACGGGCCCTGGTGAATGGGTGCCCACGTCATCAGTCCCATTTTACTGACAAGGAAGGGGAGGCTCAGAGGGCCACACGGAAGCAAGTGGTTGGGAAGGGCTGGGTGACTCTGGACCGGGCTTCCATACTCTGCAGAGTCAAGAAGGAAGGGAGAACATTGCATTTGCCTCGTACCAAAGGCTGGACCTGACCTGCGCAGGGCCTCGACATACCTCCACAACTCCAACAGACTTGAGGGAAGGAGCATGCATGTCTGCTGTGTGTGCATGGGTGTCTGTCCTTTGCTGGCATCAACCAAAGCAATGACACAACACGTTTGTCCATGTCTGCACTTGTATGTACACATGTGCAGGTGTGTCTGTCAGGGGGGGCACATGTGTGCCCGTGCATACCAGACACACATGTGCATGTGTTCCTTTTTCCTCATGCACACACATGCTGATGTGGAATAACATGTCCACACGGGTATTTGTGTATGGTTGTAAAATGCACGCACACAAGTAGCATGTGCGTTAGTGTGCACGAGCCTGTGGTTTTCGCCTCTGCATGTGTGCTTGTGCACTTACGCATGTGTATGCCTGTATGTGGGCACACTTGTGCGTGCCTGTGCCTACGTGTACAGGTGTGTCTGCGTGCAACAAAGTCTCTGACGTGCAGAGCTGGCCATGCTCTCTTCCAGAGAACATTTTGCAGGCCTGTCGTCAGGTAGGGAAAATGAGTCCCAGAGCAGGTGCTCCCAGGGGCACTGAGGAGGGATGCACTTCCTGTCCTTCTCCTGATCTGTTCCCTGTGGGTGCTCTGAGAGCTGCCTAAGGGCATTTGTAGGGCAAGCCTGCCTCAGCTGAGGGGGTCTAGGGTCTGCATATAGGTTCAGACGGGACGAGGAGTACTGCTGGGTGGAAGTTGTTCAATTAAGCCTGAAGTTTCCAGGCTCTAGAGTTCCCAACCTCCAATAGAAAGACCCAAACCCTGGGCTCTCAAGGCTCCCTCCAGAGACCCTATACCTTCTGGCCGGACTCTTCCTGGAAACCTGGCTGCCTTGTAGTCCTAAGCTCTGTTGCAGACCCAAGAAACCACGAGGGGGTGCCAAGGCCTCAGATCCTGAGCAGTGGAGATGGTCCTTAAGCCTATGGGAAATGGATACTGGCTCCTACCAGAGGCTGGTGGCCTCCCATCTGCCCTATTGGGTCAGCAGGTCGGGCCTGTCCAGGAACAACAGATTATATGTCCCACCTTCAGCTTCTAGGTTCCACCCATCCTCCACCCCCCATGTAGTAAATGGGCCCCTGGGGTGGGGGTGGGGTGGCTCTGCAGCCCCTAGGGAGTTGGGGCAGTGCAGGAGCCCAGGTTACACCAAGGCAAATCTGGTTTCTGCCTATTGGGTTTATTTAAAGTGGGGCCATCCACTGTCTGCCAGTCCCCCTCTAGCTCCCCTTGCCCACCAGATATGGGCATAAGCCCTGCTGGACCCACAGGCCTCCCCAGCTCTTAGCTCCCCCAGCCAGGACTTGACTCATTGAATTTGAACCAAGGCCCCCAGCCGCACTTTCTCCTGTCCAGCAGCATCCCACCTGCCCTGACCTTCCCCACCTGTTGGACACTTGCTCATGCCAGTCCCTCTGCTGAGAGCTGACTGGAAGGAAGCAAGAAGGATGGGAATTTTGTCAATTTTCAGGGAGGGGAGCAGCCAGACTGAGAGGGCTGTAGCTCTGTCTTGCCGATACTGTCCTTAGTGCCTGCCACAAAGCCCACCACAAAAGGTGAGAAACCAACGATCAAACCTACAAGTGAGCGAACGGAAGCCGAGCTTGCGAGAGAGGCGTGGGAACAGTGGTCAGGCCACGTGAAGGGGGGCAGGAAGGACAGAATCTGGATGTAGGCTGAACCCCCATCCTCCCTCCCCTGCCAAGGAGAAAAGCCAAAGTCCAGTCCCAGAGCCAGTGTTTATTAGCAAGATGGAACCCAAGGGCGGCTGTGGCCTGGGCAGCCGAGGGCCACCGGGAGCCCCTACCCACCTACTCCCAAAGCCCCCCAGAGCTATTTACACCCATCCTCTGAAGTGGTGGGCAGAAGGGAGCCCTGGGGGAGCCCCTGAAGGTCCCAGGCCTCCACCATTGCCCCCTCTCCCCTCAGCCCTGCCTGCACCTGCCCCTCTGCTATTCTCCCAGCCCCCAAGTCACAGTGGCCCAGAAAAAGCGAAGAGGAGGTAGAGTGGCCAGGCAGGGAGGGCTGGAAGTGTGCCCCACCCAGGCAGGGCTCCTTTGTTCCTGTCCCCAATAAATAGAGAATAAATACCCAGGAGGGGGCTGGCCTTGACTGAGTGTCCCCTCCCAGGCAGGGGCCGGCCTCTTGTGACGGGCCCCTTCTTCCCTCCTCAGAGTGCCTCTGAGCCCCCACCCCCGCTCCCAGTCTCCAAAGCAGTCCTCGCCTCCGCGTCTGTCTGCACTGGTGGCACAGCTTGAGAGCACATGCTGGCAAAGATGAGCAGTTCGTGCCCTGTCCAGGGGCGGCGTGCTCCCTCCCCGCGTCCTGTAGATCCCGGCGGTGGCGGCCAAGCAGGTAGACTCCCAGCTGAGGCTGGGGACTGTGTGGTCCTGGCCTGGCCCTGCTGACTGGCTGGGCCTGGCTGGGTGGGCTCTGTTCTCTGCTGTCTCTGACCAGCATGGGTCTCAGTTTTGGACCGTACTGCCGCTGAGGCAGGCTATGTACAACCCACCAATAAATACTGTCTTTGCAGGGGCAGGGTGTGTATAGAATATAGATATTTTATATATATATATTTATATATATATATATCTTTTATATTAAAAGGGACGAGGCCGAGGCCGGCCCATCGCAAGGCTCAGGCAGCTGGCCTCATGTGTCCGGTGGGTGATGGCGGCGGTTCCGGGGCTTCTTCTGGTCCTGGGGTTCGGGAGGCCTGGGTGCGCCTGGGGCCTCCCTGGGGCTTGGGGGCACGTGGCGCCAGTAGCCCTGGCAGTACTGGTGGATGAGGCCCACTTCAGGCTGGGCCAGCAGCTGGGCCAGCTCCTGGTAAGGGGGTGTGGGGAGGCCGGCGCCAGGGGGTGGTGGGGCGCTTGCCGCTGGTGGTGGGAAGAGGGCAGCGTGGACGGCGTCCCGGCCCAGGACGTGCAGCTGCACCCGCGTGACGACATGCTTGAAGTTGTTCTCGGTGGCCGTGCAGGAGTAGAGGCCACGGTCCCCAGGCTGCAGGGCGCGGAGCAGCAAGCCTTGCTCTGTGCGCAGGAAGCGGTCCTCGGCACGAATCTGCAGGAGCAGGGAGCCAGGGCTCAGAGCTGTGTGACCTCCCTGCCGCCAGGCTGGCCCCCGGAGCAGACCACCTCTGTGGCCATTCCGTGGAAGGGGCCCCCGTGTGGAATTTCCACGTAGCAAGAAAAGCCCACAGTAAGTTTCCACATACATCTGAACAGGGCATCCGTACGCTTCTCCATTTCGGGAGGAAGGATGGGGAGGAGATTCTGTACAATGAGGGAATGCTCGAGCACAGCATTTCTTTTTAATGGGAATACCCAACTGAAGTATCCTTATAGAATCCTCGCGTAGGGAGGGGTGCCTGGAATGCATTTCCATAAAACGAGGGCTCCTCCACGGAATTCCCACATCCTAGAGCTCGAGCGCATTGACGTTTCCACGCCATGGGGTATATACCTCCAGCAGAGCACACGAATGGGATTTTCATGTAAAGAGGCAGGCTTATAAGTGGTTTCCATAAAATACAGAAATCCTAGTGTTTCCATATAACTCGATCCACGAAATGACTTCCACACCAAGAGGGGATCTTGGAAGGGCTTTCTTAGAATGGGGCTGCCCCAGATGGGCTCCTAGAGCACTTTCCACCTACGTGGCCCTCCTACTGTGTGGGGACTCCCACACCCACAGCGAGGACTAAGGGGTGGAGGAAGTCACCTCACGGCGCCGGTCACTGGGGTCTCGCTGAAACAGCCACTTAACAGTGGCCTGGGGCGAGCGAGGCTGGCACTCGAGGAAGGCCGCGCTCCCTGCCACGCCATACTGCACGGACTCCACCGTATTCTTGTTGGCTGTAGGGCAAGAGGGCACAGCGTGAAAGCAGCATTGCCTTGGGTGGCCTGCAGGCCAGCACAGGGCAGGGGCTGAAGGGCACACACAGGGGCACCCATGCTGGAAGAAGGCAGGGCTAGACCACTGGGCATCCACTCCTTCCTTGAGTGGGTGGCTAAGGACAGCCCATCTGCCAAATCCCAAGCCCCCTTACCCCCTGGGTCATGTGAGAGTCCTTCCGGTGTGGGGGTGGGGTGGCTGGGAGCAGCTCCATGGGCTGCACAGGGCCCCATGCTGGCACAGCACACTCACCGTTGGAGTTAAACCCGCGACACTGCCTGATGGGGTTCCCGTGCCGGACATCCTGCCGGCGGCTCCGCCTAGATGAGGATAGCTCCTGATCAAGTATTTTCAAGAAAGCTATGCCCCTGCCCCAGGTCCCTATACCCCCAAGACTCTAGGAGGGAAGAGTCTCATCCATTACTCCCAGGGTAATATCACATCAGTCACCAAACCCCCAGGATAGGACCCTGGGTCTGGTGGCTCAAATTTCAAGGGCCTGAGGGGTCCACACCTCTTGGAAGATGCTGTGTAGCGGGAGCAGGACTGGCCATCCCAGGCACAGTAGGGGTCCCGGGCGAGGCAGCAGTCGGCACAGGCAGCCCCATACGCCTGGCAACGGTGCAGGCTCAGGTGGGTGACACCCACAGCAGACGCCACGTATAGTTGTTGCTGAGGGCAGGGGAAGGGGCATGTCTGTTCGATCCCCACAGCCAGCCCCCATCAGGAGCCAGCTGGGCTCCTCACCTTCCCGTTCAATACCTCAGTTTCCCAATCCTTATGCCAAGGGCATGACCCCAAGGAAGAACAGGCTCCATCCTTACCCCCAGCCCACCTTAGCAAAACTTACTCTCTTGGAAGAGATGGTCATGGTCTTAACAGGTGCTGGCTCCTGGAAGAAGACAGGGATTACCTTGGGGACGGGGGACCCCTTCCCTGTCCCCATCTGGAGGGAGGTCTGAGGTAAGGAGCTGGTACTAAGGAGGGCCAGGGTGAGAAGAACAGGACTGGGTGTCATACCCGTACCCACCTTGAAGACCTCTACCTCCTCCAGCATGAGCTCCTCCATCTCCTGGTCATCCTTGGGCAGCACAATGACCTTCTGCACTGTCCCGCGGTCTGGAACGGGCCGGGCAGGGCCTCAGTGGGGCTGAGGACGCTGGGGAAGGGGTACTAGCCTCAGCCCCTTCCCCCACCAGGTTCCAACCCCCCAAGGGCAGTGGAGCAGAAACTCTGTACCAAGGTTGAAGAAATTCCCCCCGGATGAAGGGGCCTGGGATAAGGGCGAGTGGTCACGGCTGGGGTCTGCCCCCTCACCCCAGACCCTCATTTTGGGCACTGCTGAGAAAAGGATGCTGGAGGTCCTCCTGTGTGGAGGGGCTGGAGTTGTGGTGGGCACACGTGCACACGTGTGCATGAGAGCAAGTATGGCGGTACTTCGACCCACGTGTCCTGCAGGTGTTGGCCACCTGTTCCTTTTTTCCTAACACTGCACGGGTCCCCGGGTACCCAGTTTCCCTGCTGTCCCCACCCCTTGTCTCAGCTATTCTAGCTCCAAAGGATGGCGGTAGCAGAGTTGACCTTGGCGAGCCTGGAGCAACCCCCAGCAGGGTAGGTCTCCCACCCCACGGATCAGCACCCTCCGCCCAACGGGCCCAGCGTGGGAGGGTCTGGGAGCAGCAGTGGGTACCTGTGCCCAGGAAAAGCACCTCATAGCGCCCGTCGGCTGCATCCACCTGGTCCACAGCAACGGTGGTGAGCCTGTAGGGTGCACCCGTGCGGACGACCAGGGGCCGCCTCTGCAGAGGGTACACAGCCTGGTACATGAGCGGGTGGCTGCGCATGAAGTTAATCACTTCGTCAGGGTAGTCCTTGGTGGACTTCATGGATGGCGTGAAGGTTCCTCCAGGGCACTGCAGGCACGTGACGAGCGTCAGGCCCAGCGGGGGCTTGCTGACCCCCTCAGCTCCAGTAGAGGCCTCTCCTTTGTTCGTCCCCAACACATTCACCTGCTCCACTCCTCAGGACCCCCATCCGGGCTTTCCCCCCCTCACCCAACCTCTCTGCAGGCCCTGCTCCAGCCGAGGTCTCAAGGTCCCACATGGCCAAATTCTGCAGCCACCTTCCTGGCCTCGTGTGTCATGACCTTGTGGTGGCATTAGGCAGAGCTGAACACTCCCTTCCCAGGTCCTCATCCCCCATCCTATTGTCTCCTTCCTCCAGTCTGCCGCCCACATCCACAGGCGCCTGCTCGAGAGACCATAGCCCCAAGTTCCCTTAACACTCTGAGGGTGCTCTGCCCTGACCTGGTGCTTTTCCTTCTGCCTGTCCTTCACCCCTGCCCAGCCCTCATCTCCCTGGCCACCACTAGTCAGCTCCCCCAATGCCAGCTTGCCCTGCAGGTTTGTCCCCCCTGCAGGTGTGGCTCCCAAGCGGCCACACCTGGCCACTATCTTTCTTCCGGGAGCCTGGCTGGGTTCTTCATAGACTGGTGCTGGTCAAATGACAATTCGTTTCATTTTGTTTTATTTATTTATTTTTTAAAGTTCCCTCTGTGCCCAACATGGGGCTCAAACTCATGACTCCGAGATCACGAGTTGCGTGTTCAACCAACTGAGCTGGCCTGGTGCCTTGTGTTTTGTTTTTTAATGTCAGCTTTATTTAAATGGATATATGGGGGGGCGCCTCAGTGGCTCAGTTGTTAAGCGTCTGACTTCGGCTCAGGTTATGATCCCAAGGTCCTGGGATCGAGCCCCACATTGGGCTCGGAGCGGGGAGCCTGCTTCTCCCTCTCCCACTCCCCCTGATTGTGGTCCCTCTCTCATTGTGTCTCTCTCTGTCAAATAAATAAATGAAATCTAAAAAAGGGGGGGGGGCGCCTGGGTGGCTCAGTGGGTTAAAGCCTCTGCCTTCGGCTCAGGTCATGATCCCCGGGTCCTAAGATTGAGCCCTGCATCAGGCTCTCTGCTCAGCAGGGAGCCTGCTTCCCCCCCCCTCTCTGCCTGCCTCTCTGCCTACCTGTGATCTCTGTCTGTCAAAAAAGAAATAAAATCTTTAAAAAAAAAAAAAAAGTGGATACATGGTAGGTTTTTGTGTGTATATGGCCCACCTCCCCTGCCTGGCTGTGATCTCCGTGATGGTGGGGCCCACATCTGCAAAGGGGCTAACCCAGAGCAGTCCTCATAAACAGAAAGGAAAGGGAAAGGTGGAATAATTGGGGCCCTCACCGTGCCGGGCCGTGGGTAAGGCATCTTCCCAGAGAAGGGCATCCACTGGTAGTTGGGGCCCTCCTTGTGGGCAAAGGGCCCATTGAAGACCATGCGGATGTCAGCCATGGAGTAGACGCACACGGCAGAGCCTCGGAACACGGAGCTGTGGGCAGGGCCAGCTGCTGCCATGGGCAGGGCAGACCCTCCGCCCAGTGCCCCTGTCCAGCCTGCCCCCAGCCCTAGGCCACCACCAGGCTGGGGACCTCCGCAAGCCATAGCCCCCCAGAGCAGCCAAGCCCTGCCGCCGCCAGCCCCGGCCTCACCCCGAGGAGATAAAGACGGCATAAATGACGGGGTTCCTCACATCCTGGGTCTGCTGCACAAACACGTCCTCTGGGTGGAGAGGAAGAAGACACTGGGAGGGTGCATTCCCCAAGAGCCCCAGGGCCCTGCCCACTCCTGCCCCGGTGGCCCACCAGAGGGGCCCTGACCCCACCCATCCAGCCCCCACCCCTCCCAGAGCAGCCGGAGGATCCGGCCAGCCTGCTGGGTACTCACGGAGCTCATCAAAGTGAGTCTCGATGCCGTCCTCCCCGGGCACGGAGCACACCAGCCGCGCCTTCAGGAATGTGCTCCACTTGTTCACCAGGCAGCAGTGGCCACCGTCGTCGTTCTGCAGGCAGGGAGCAGGGTCAGATCGGGCCTCGCACCGAGACCCTGCTCGAGCAGGGCTGCTAGAGCCTGCAGCGGGTGTGGAGAGGGGCAGCGCGGGGGTGGGGGCCAGCGGTAGGGGGCCTGCTGGCGCGTACCAGGCAGATGCGCCCGATGCGGGCGTACACCGCTGGGCTCTGCGGCGCCTCGGCTGACCGCTCGCGGAAGAAAAAGTAGAGCTTGTCGTCGTTGCGCTCCGCGCTGTCGGGGATGAGCTCAGCGTGGATGAAGGAGGGGTCTGCAGGCGGGCAGGGATCAGCTAGGCAGGCACTCCTCCAACAAGGCCTCTCTCCCCCCACAGAACCCCTGGCCAGGTACAGGCACACCCCCCACTCTTGCTCCGACGTGCCACCTCCCCTGCCGAAGCCTGTCGCAGGGCCAGACCCCCAACGAGGGCCCCCTGAGGATCCTGCGGGATCGCAGACATGCGGCACCCTGGGGTCTCACGGGCCGCCCTCACCATTCAGCCACCGAGAGTTGTACTGGTCCGTGCGCATGGCCGTCTGCTTCCCCAGCGTGCGGAAGATGGCAGCGTCGGTGCCCATGAAGTCGATGTACACACCGGCATAGAGCTCTTCGTCTGTGGGCGGGGAGGTGGGGCAATGAGGGTACCGCCGTGACCTCGGGGGCTGGGTCCTGTCTCCCCCCTCAGATTCCCCAGGGCATGACGGTGGCACCAGTGGGGTGTTGGTCAGTGCTAAAAAACGGCCTCCGGGGACTGGGGTTAGCAGTGATCGGCTGTGATTCGTAGCGGGAGCCGATTTCTGTGGTATAAATGCTCCCACGGTGGCTGCCTTCACGCTACTAACCCGGGGGCACCGCACGTGGAGCTGGGGAGAGCCACCCACACCCCCATATAGTCTTTCTACCCCACAAATACAACATGTCAATAACCTCAAGAACAAAGATAATAAAATGTAGTGAAATAATGGGGCGCCTGGGTGGCTCAGTCATTAAGCGTCTGCCTTCGGCTCAGGTCATGATCCCAGAGTCCTGGGATCAGGCCCTGCATGGGGTTCCTTGCTCAGCCGGAAGCCTGCATCTCCCTCTCCCACTCCCCCTGCTCGTGCTCCCTCTCGCTGTGTCTCTTTCTGTCAAATAAATAAATCTTTAAAAAAAAAAAGAAAGAAAGAAAGAAAGAAAGAAAATTTAGCAACTACGCAGGCTCTAACATACCACTCCGTGTCTTCCTTCTAGACGTGCCCAGGGCAGGCCCTGCTTTCCCCCATCAGACCCCTAGTCGGGGAGCCACCATCAGGCTAGGCAAGAGGGGGAAGATAACATCTAACCCCAGCCTGGAGGTCTTTCCCAGGCTTGGAGGTGGCACAGTGCCCAGGAGTTGCTCTGAGGGGCAGACTGGGTCCAGCAGCCAGCAAAGAAGCAGAGACAGGGCCCAGGGTCAGGTCGCCCAACTTGGGGGTAGGGGCAGCAGCTGCTCCTGAGGCCCCGAAAGGACCCCTCCTCAGAGAACTTTTCCCTAACTCTCCTAGACACCTGGCCGGACCAGAAACAAACCCTGACCCCCTAGTTGGTGAGGGAGTCAGAACTCCATCTGTGTTCCCCTGTGGGACTCTCCTGGCCTCCCAGACACACTAACATGTATGGAACCACCCCGCCTTCTATGGCTCCCAGTACAGACCAAGCTCATAGGGAGCTTGGTCTTCTCTCTCAGACAGCCTGGGGAGGACCTTCGCACGGCCCGTTTCAGGGTAGGATCTGGCCCTCTTAGTACCCCCATCGGAGGGGCTAGAGAGACTTTCACACCACTAGTCTCTTCCCTGCAGCTCACATCAGGCTCTGGTCCTTACCCCGCCCCCTGATGGGTACGGCCCCATGGGAGGGTTCAGTGGTGGCATAGTCACAGTCTCTGTCATGGGGAAAGTGTTGGTGCCACGCTCCCTATTCCAGAGGCAGAGGCCACCCACTACAGCTATAGAACCAGGATGGGGTAGCGGCACTCACTGATGAGGGCTGAAGCTGTGTCCAGCTTGGGGTCGTACGGACACTTGCCCTTCCCTGACTCGAGTCTCTCCGGCTCCAGATAGAAGATGTAATCCTGCAGGGCAGAGGGGAGCTCAGCATTGTCCAAGCTGGTCCCACAGCCAGGAAGGTTAAGGGTCATCATGTCCCCAGGGTAAGCACAAGCTCCCTGGAGACACCCTGAAGCCATATCCCTTCACTCCCCAGATATCCTTGGGTTTTAACCATCCAGCCAGGTCTCCCTGGGGAAGGGTCATGATGCACATTCCAAGGGAGTTGATTCCTGGTTCCAGGTATCAGATAAGACCTGAGAATCAGGGGCTAAAGCCCCCCATGCCAACTGGGTCAGGGAGACTCTGGTCAGGGCCCCTGGGGCCACAAAGGCACAATTCTTTAAGTTGTGGCCACCTGTCCTGGGCCAAGATGGGGCTGCCAACCTGACCAGGGCAGGAGGTACTCCCAAGGGCCTGCGGCCCTGACCTTTGTTGCCAGGTCCCACCAGGCCAAAGGGCCCTGAAGGTACTGTGTCCCCAGACTTTTATGTCCTACCTGGGGTCCTCAGGACAGACGAAAGGGCCATGGCCTTTCCCCTGCCCCTCAGCAGAGCCCCCAGTTCCCCATGTCTCCCCAATGAGTCAGGAGTTGAGAGGTCCAGCCCAGACTACAAGGCATTCACAAAGCCCTCCGTGCCTCCCAGCCCAGCCCTGAGGATGCCAGCAGAAAAGCTGATAAGGCGTTGGGACCAGAATGAGCTCATGGGGAGAAAGGAGGGGAAAGAGAGGGGCGCAGAGGCAGGGAGGAGGTGGCAGCAAGGGGCAAGGATGGTGATGGGAAGGTGTACACAGGCCCACTTCCAGTTACGCTTGGCACACGTGACTTTCTGTGCACACGGGACTGCACACACAGCTCAGCACACACCAACATCAGCCCACGGAACCCGCCGCTCACACACTGCACACACATGCGGTCTGAGCCATCCCACATTTCCGCACTGTCTGCCACAGACACACATGCTCACGTGACCACTTGCTCTCACTCACCGGCAGCCCTGGCTCCCCTGCCCGCCCCTGCCCAGCCCCAGTTCCCCAAGCCCCACTATGGCCCTCCTCCAGCCCAGTCCCAGTCCCAGTTCCTGACTAGAGGGCAGACAGCTCTGCCTCTTCGGCCCCAGGGGAGCAGAGTTTCCAGCACGTGGGTGTGCAGGACACCTGTGTCTGCCTGTGACCCGTGCAGGCCTGGGGCATGGACAGGAGAGAGTAATATGTCAGGCCACAGACACGTGCCATGTTCAGACCCCAGATGCTGACTAAGGTGTGTGTGGGAGAGTACAACATGTGCCCACATGTGTATGTTGCTGTAGGCTCATGCCTGTGTACACACGTGTTCTGAGGCCCGAGGCTCTCTTTGCACCTGGTGGCTTCATGATCTCCTGCCTACAGGGACTCACAGGCTGACACGAAGCCAGCTGGGAATGCCTTCGGCACCTGAGGGCGCAGTGTGGGGAAGGAGAGGGTTGGGGAGCCCAGAGTCGAGGAAGACCCTCAGAAGGCTCGCATGGGGTGGGGGCTCCTGGCTGGCAGGTCAGGCCCAGGGGCAGTTCAGCTCAGAGGCAGTGCTGCCTGGCAGGGGCCTGGAGGGCTGAGTCCCACCTGGAGTGGGGCTGTGGGCGTCGGGCGGAGGGCACCATCCGTGGCTCTGCTGCCTCGGCCTCTGACCACCTGCGTCTGGGTCCAGGGCGTAGCCTGAGAAGACGAGGAACAGGGGTTAGAGCCAGGGGTGGCCGGGGCTGGGGGAGCGGGCTCGGGCTGCCAGCCTCTCACAGTGCACATGCCAGGAGCACACATGAGCGCCCAGGCCCCCAGAGCACACATACGCCCCTCCACGTGCACACACACACACACAGATTGGCACGCGCCCACACACACATGTCCCTAAGTCCACTCACTCTCACACGCGTCCTACAAGGTCACACCAGCTCACACACACACCCACATGGAAATGAGAAAGGGCAGAAGCGGGCAGGGCGGGACGGAGCTGGGGAAGGGGCAGCTCTCCTCCCAGGCCCTGTGGCAGAAGGGGACCCCGGTGTCCAGCCTCCTGATGCTGAGGCCCCTGCCAGGCCCTCTAGGTTGGCGGCAGGGGCACGGTCCACAGGCACAGGGCTAAGAGGTCTGGGAGCGGCTGCTCACTGAGGCCTCCTCACATCGACCTGTGAGAAAGGCAGCTGTTAGCCCCATCTCCAGGTGAGGGAGTGAAAGGAGTCACTCACCCAAGGTCCCCGGGCTGGGCAGTGGCAGGCCTGGGGCTCAAGCTCAGCCTCCCATCAGAGCCCTGGCGTGTGGCTACTGACTGGGTGGCACGGGGCTGGGCCGGGTGCGGCTCACCTGGGCTCGGCGGCCGCGGTTGACATAGGTGCACATGGGGTTGTAGGCACCGGTCCCACACACGTACAGGTGCGTTCGGTTCCAGGGCTGGATGAGCCTGACGAAGTTCCCGCACTCACCCTGCGGCAGAGGGAAAGCCAAAGAGGTGCCCAGATGCCTGCCCGCCCCGCTGCCTCCCCGAGGTCCCCTGCCTCTCAACCCCCCTCCATCCCCCCTGCAAACACCCCCGCTCCACCCAAGCACTCACATTGCTATCCTTGCCTGAGAGCACACACTCCTCAATGCGCTGTGGGGAGGCTGCCCAGTGGATCTGCCGGAAACAGGGGTCAGAGGGGGCGGCTTGCTGGACAGGGCTTCCAGCCCCAGGGCCCCGCACCCCGCACCCCTCCAACCCCACACCTGGGCTGGCCCTTACAATGAGGGGCTCACGGTTGATGTCATGCAGGTCCAGGGACAGCACGTAGTCCTTGCTGCCCACGTACATGCGGTCGTGGTCCTCGTCTTTGAGCAGGATCCGGTAGTCTGTTGTGTTGAGCAGGAAGTTGAAGAAGTGGGCAGTGCCTGTGGCCTTAAGCTCTGTGGGCGGAGGGCAGGACAGCAGTTAGGCTCCTTGGAGACCATCCAGACATGCCATCTTTGACAGAGGGAGGACCTCCACCACACCATCATCTTAAACCCCGAGCTTCCACCCTCCCCCAGCCCCAACACTGACCCGGCCCCGGGGGCCTACTTAGCTCCCTCTTTAGTCCCTGAGATACTGGGAGGAGAAAGTGGGGCAGGTGGGCAGGCCAGGGAAGGGACCACACCCAAAGCTAAAGCCCTGATTCATCAGCAGCCCCAGCCAGTCTCTGGGTCCCAATGAAAGGGCAGTGGGTGCGGGCCAGGGCGCGTGATGGCATCAAAGAGTCTTTGCTCTAGTGGGGGCTAATGCTCCCACGCTCAGGGTGGGGCCTGCTTCCCACAGGGGCCTAAAAGGGTTAATGAGGAGGGCGGGGGGCAGGTGCCTCCAGGACAGCCTGCAGACGCTGGCACAGGGCCGGGATGCTTTATCCTCACCCCAGCTGCCCACCAGTCAGGGCAAAGCTGACACATAGCATGGTCACTGCCTCATCTGAAGCTGGTCAGCCAGGACACTGGACAGCCCTCTTTGGAGCAATACTGTCCCACAGAACTTGGGCTTCCCCCCAGATCCCACTGGGATGCTAAAGGTGGAATTCTCAGGCCACTTTGAACCAGTCAGGAACAGTCTTTCCCAGGAAAGCTTCCCCCTAGTGCTACAGTGTCCCAAGGCTGGGGGGGCAGGGTCCAGTGGAGTCCTTAGTTTCTCTTCTGCATGAGTCTGGCGGCCCTGGACCTTCTGCCCCCAGATTGCTGGGGGAAAGTCCTCCTTCCTGGAGATGAAGGACAGGAAGGAACTTGGCCAGTGACAGGCTAATGACAAACACAGGACTCCAGAAAACTTAAGAACTTTGCTCTGGAAGTGGGGAGAGCCAAGGGGTCTACTTGGCAAGCCCCTCCTCACCCCACCCCCAGCTGTCTTCAGCTCAGCAGAAGAGGGAAGATTGTAATGAAGGTGATAAATATTCACCAGCACGGGGAGGGGACAGGGCTGGGGATGGCGGCACATGGAGGAGCACACGCTTGTACGCACATGGCCCATGTCTGCACATGTGCATACCCGGGTGGCATCAGATGAGGCACCCGTGAAGGCCACCATACAGCTCCCATCTCCCTGCCCAGTAGCTGGCAACCCATTTCCCAGGTGAGGCAGTCACGAGGTAGGCCTGGGGAGGGAGAACAGCTGGGATCATGTGCCCTAGATGCTGCCAGAAGGTAGGACCAGCAGGTGGCCCCATCCCATCAGTCAAGTCAAGGTCGACCTTGACTCAGGCAGCTGTCTCTGAGGGACCTGGCTGACCCTGACCCTGGCTGTGTGCTCGGGACCCTGGAGCAGAGCTGGAGGGGCTATGCCTGAGAGCAGCTTCAGATGGGAGCTCCAGGATTGTGCTAACATTGGGAGGAGGGTGGCGCTGGGAGCCAGGAGACTCCCATAGCAGACCCAGAGCCTACATCTGAGGGGCTGGGAGGCAAGCAAAGGCCTTGCCCTGCCCAGCCGCATGTGGCAACGAGAGAATACAGGTGATGACCTTGGCCAACCGCTGGGACGCAGGGACGCCAAGGGATCAAAGGGCCGATCCCTGCCTGGCTACGGCTTTGCCCGCCTGTCCGGCGGTGCCTCTGAAGTCCTGGGCAGGGCAGCCTGGGCACCTGTCCTGCACCTGTTGTTGGGCCACTTGGAGTCCCCCGCCTGGCCACCCAGCCATAGTGACAACAGGAAAGTAAACACTCCCCCCACCCCCAGGGCCAGGAAGCAGCCAGAGAGGAAATGGGGCTGCCAGCGGAGCCCCCCCAGGCTCGGACAGCCCGCCAGGGGTTATTTATACCCCAGCTGGGGTCATGGCCTTGGGTTGTCCCCTTACCCGTCCTACTGGGTTAGGAGGCATTTGGGGGACAATGGAGGGGAGGGAGGCAGAGGCTCAAGTGGGTACCTTCAGACATAGGCACCTGGGGTAGGGGAAATCTCCAAACACCTAGCCCCAGGGACATAAGCAGTCAGAATCCCTACCCTCCACCCCTGCCCAGTCTTGGGCCTCTGTAATCTGGACCCTCCCCCTCTGCAGGAACCACTGCCCAAGCCCCAAGCCCAAGTCCCCCCAGAGCTCAGAGCCCCAGCACTCCAGGCTCCATTCCCCATTTGTGGGAAAGGCAGGGGAAAGACACTCAGCAGAGGAACATGGGAGCAGGAGATTAGCCTTGATCGGACATCCTACCTCCTAAACATGCACTCCCTGCTCCCTACCCCTTGGGTAGAAGTGGTCATGGAGGGAGCCTCCCACTTACTCATCAAGCACCTATTATGTGCAAAACATTGAGCTCACAACATCCAATTTACAGATGAGGACATCAAGGCACAGAGAAAGGAAGGAACAGGGCCCAAGAGCATGGGGTAAGATTCCCACCCAGGTCCGTGGCCTTTGGGGCTGAAGGAGAGGCAGCCCAGACAAAGCCAGTCCTGTGAGGGGGATTGCCTACTGGGAGGCCGAGGGCCTAAAGGTGACTCCCCCTCCACTGACAGGACACATGACTCAGGACCCCCGGGACCCCTGCCAGTGGACATGGGATATGGCGTCAATGGCTCTGTTGTCACAGGACATGATGCTTTGGTCACTGTGGAAACTTTGAGGGGGAGTCCCCATGAGGCCATGTGGGGTCGGAAAGGCGTAGGACCAAGGGTCAGGAGTCTTTGGCTCTGGCGAGGGCTTCATGACTTCAATCAGGGCACTCTGTCCTCAATTTCCTAGGTAGACCATCTCTGAGCCCTCCGAGCACTGAAGTTCAATGTGATCCGTGCAGGTGAGGGTCCTGCTCTGAACTCAGCCGAGTACGCCTTGGGACCTCTCCTCACCCTCCTTCATGGGCTGTCTCTGTCTTGGTGGGGAGAGGAGAATGGATGAGATTCCTAGTTCTGCCCCCTGCAAGCTGGCTCCCAGGTGTCACCATCTCTTGGAGGACATCCACCCTCAGTCCTATTCCCGCTATACCACTTCCTAGTGCTGGGGTACAGAGCAGAGAGGGTAATGGGGCAGGAAAGGGCTTCCTGTTGACTCAGCCCAGCCCTTCCCTAACTCCAGCTTATCTCCACCCCACCTTCAACTCACAGGAGCAGAGCTAAATCCTGAATTATCCATCCAAACCCAGCTTACAGAAAGGGAAACTGAGGTGGAGAAGGATGGCTCTTCCAGGGTCCCAGAATGAACTGAGTGTAGGGCTCTGGACTTAGTAACCCATGGCTGGAGTGCTCCTCTCACTCCTGCCAGACTGTAGGAAAGAATTAAAACAAGGGGCTCCATGACAGCTCTGTACCCCAACTTCAGACAGGGAATACTGAAGCCCAGGGGAGAGGGGTGCTCACCTCCAGTCACAGGGCAAGGAGTGAAACTAGTGTCCTGTCACCACCCCCTCCCCACCCTGCCATAGGGCAAAGGAGCCAGAGGCCTTCATTCCTCCAAGAAGCCTGGGTCAGGGCAGGAAGTAGCCGAGTAGTCCTGGGTTTCCTGCTCGGATACCTGCACCGTCAGCAAGGCTAGATGCTCCTGGCCCCCAGCCCCGCTGAGGAGCACAGACTTGGGCCTAAGGGGCATCTGTGGAGGGTGAGGGGAGGTGACATGGGCCTGGCCTGGCCACGTCCTCAGGGCTGTTCTCTACTCCATTCCATGTGTCCCAGGCCCAGCTCTGACAGTAGGAGTGTTACCCAACTCCCATCTCCATGGCAGTACCAAGGAGGGGGGGTGGGGCACAATCAAAAGTTTTGTGGATATTGAAACTCAAGTCTGGATAAGCTTTGACCTTGGGGAGAGAGGATGGTGTGTGTAGTAATGCCTCCTGGGAAGGGCTCCCCACCCCCATACCCTCACCCAGGCCGGGCACACGTTGGGTGGGGCGACATCCGGGAAGGCTTTTCCCGTCATCGGGAAGGAAGAGCCTTTTCTGGCATCAGACACCTCATTTCCGCAGCCGTTCCCAGCCTCTAGAACTTCCCCATGGCCATTAGACACTCAGAGTCCTGGCCCAGAATGGCCTGGCAAAGGTCCAGAGGCAGGAACATTCTCAGTGCCCAGGGGTTTAGTCTTGGGAGGTGGGGGGAATCTCTGTTTCCTCCCCTCGGGGAAGCAGCGGGTGCCTGACTTTAAAGGAGGTAGTGGGTGTGGACCTCACTGAGGGGGTGTGTCCGTGGCCCTCACCCGCAGACCTCAAGTGGGCGGCCCTGACCCCTGCTGCCGACCCCTGCTCCCCGTCTCTAGGACACCGGCTCTGTGGCCAGTGAGGCAGGGGCTGCTGTCAAAAGGGGGTCTTGGAGCAGAGGTGTGCACCCCGCCCCCTTGGTTACAGCCCCACAAAGCAGCAGGTCCTGACTGACAGTGTCACCTCCCAGTGCTGTGCTTGGGTACTAGGGGGTGACAGACAGGTCCCTACAGCCCAGCCCTGACCTCTGACCTCATGTAGGCTAGTGCAGCCCTAATCTCTTAGCTGAAGAGCAATGAGGTTAGGGGTGAGAGGTGGGGGTGCTGGCCAGGGTCTCCGTCAGAGTTCTGTCCTCCTGCCCTTCTGAGGAAGGAAACGGAGGTGGACAAGGAGGGGGCAGCTGCGGCAGTGGGAGTGGCAGGGCCTAGACAGTCCTTACTGGATGTCCCCATGGACTCAGTGTGGTGGGGGCAGACCCTTATCACGCCCCTAAAGCTGTGAGGGGCCCCAGAGGAAGGCCTGGGGGCTGAGCTGGCCCCCTGGCTCCTGGCCTAATCCTCTTTTAATGAGCGGCCAGCCGGAAGGCCTCAGCCCCTGGCCACAGCCCTACAATCCTGGGAGCCCCAGCCAGGCCGAGCTGGGGGCAGGGCGGCCCCTGAAGCCTCTGCACCCACCTCATTCACACCCCAGTGCCGGGATCCCAGCACTGGCCAGGCCAATCCATGGCCCCAGCATCTGCAAGTGTGTACCAGGGAGACATCTGACTTGTGCTCCCACAGACTCCCTTGGGCATTTACCATTTGTTCAGGGTCAGGCCCCACATGGAGCCGGGCAGGGGAGGCTGTCACTGATGATCAGGGGCTTGCTCTCCCAGTCCCTTTTCTATCCCAGAAATGTTCTAGATGGGAATCCCTAGAAACCAGACCCAGAGTTTTGCCTGAGGCTTAAGCTGCCTCCTCCCTGGGGGAGTTCCTCAGCCCCAAACCCCTCAATATCTGTCCCCTCCAATCCCATCCCTGGGCCAGGCTTTCCAGATTGGAGACCCAGAAAATCCCCAGGAGCCATCCACATGCACCCCCTTCCCCCAGGCAGGTGAGCCAGGTCGGTGCCAACAAAACCAATTACAGCCGCTCTCACCCAATTAGCAACTAATTATGGCCTCGTAGTCCATTCAACATAATTAACATGTAAATGACTCCGCGTGTTTATATTCAATAACCGCTCTGATTGAATTTAATTTAAAAGTCTGAACTGGGGACCCAGTTACCGTATTTCACCATCTAGAGCACCACTTCCTGGGAATGTTGGCTCCTGGGGGAGAGGGACACAAGCGGCGGTGGGGGGGGGTGCGTGGAGGGGCAGGTGCTGTGACACTGGCCCAGCCTGGGCTGAGGAGGGTAGGGATGGCTGTGGTCCCTACCTCCCTGACGTGCTGTCCCTGCGGTGTGGGAAAGTGGTGAAGTCTGAAGAGCCCCAGTGGGACCCTAGAGTTGGGAAATCCTCTGGAACTAGGGGCCCCTTCTTAAGGGCTACTGTAAACATCCCAGCTGTTCGGTAAACACCAAGCCAGAGCTGAGCTGGAGCCACCCAGCTGGGCTAAAGCCCTCCCATTTTGCTGACTGCGGCCTGGGGGCTGGGGGCTGAGACCTGGGGCCCAGGGGCCGGCGGGCTCAGCCATGCTGTTCCCACGCCCGTTCCGCCCCAGTGCCCGCCTGCTCCGCCCAGGAAAGGACAGGCTGGGGGCATAGCTCATCCTGACCCAGAAGAAACCAGGAGGGAAGGGGCAGCAGGGCCACACCATGGCACACGTGCCAGCCAGAAACCCACGGTTCTACACCTCTCTTGTGCAAGGACGTCCAATGGATTTCGACCACTGTGGCCCAGCAGGTAGGGGGCTCTCCAGCCTAGGTCCCTCCAGGGATCCCTGTTCGCCCCCCCAGGGCTCCATGGCGCCTGATCATTCTAGGTCTGACCCAGTGACTCAGGAGGCCGGGAGGTCTAGTGTGGATCCTTCTCGGCCCGCACTGCCGTCTATGAGGACACCTTTGGGCCTTCACCAGCTAGGCAAAGCTCAGAGCTCTTGCTCAGTTCGGACACAGTGCAGGGGGAAAGCTGGCCTGTAGGGGCAGGGCAGCCCAGGAATGGGATGGGAGGCAGTGGCCTGGGCCAGGCAAGAAGCTTGGGGTACATTCCAGGCAAGGAATGTACCCCAAGAAGGGTGAAGGAGGTAGAAAGACAGTCGGCCCTAAGGGCAGGGTCACACTGATCCATTTCTCAGGTGGGGAGAGTGGATCCTGCTTCCAGTTCCACAGGCCTCGGGGACCCACCCCGCCTCCCACATTCCAGACCTAGCCCGGAAACCCCTCACTCCTTCCCCCACTACCTCCTCCTCCCCATGACTGCAAAAGACAACAAACTCTCCATGGCTCATTTACTCCGATAAATCAACCAGACGGACAGGCCAGGACAGAACTGACAGGCTGGTGGGTGTCGAGACCCTCCCCCACTCCCATCTCTGGGCCCCCATCTCTGCTGCCCTCCTTGGATTCCTGGGGTCCCTGTATGCCTTCACATCGCTCACCCAGAGATTCCCAGGATGTCCCAGACAGTCTTAGTCCCCTCCCCAACATTCAGACAGGGAAACTGAGGCATCGAACAGACAGATGTGTATTCAGGGTTGGCCTTGGCTGATCTGGTCAGACAGAGTCTGGAGGCCAAGCAGGACTCAGCCAGTCACCCGTCTAGGAAGGCAGCGAGTTCTCCACATGGGCCTGGTGCTGGGACAGGAGGGTGTGCCGGAGCAGGCAGCAGCCCTGGGCAGAGGCTGCCTGGGGTGCCGCAGGAGCCCACAACCCCCACGCCCCGAGTTCTAGCTGCTCCCCTGCCAACCGTAGAGTCTAACCTCCAGGGCCCGCCAGGCTGGCTGAGCAGCAGCCACACAGGCAGTGGACTCTGCCCAGGGAGGGAAATGAGAGCATCAGCCTTGAGCCTGAAGTGGAAAGAAACATGGCTCTTGGCTGGGCACAGGGACCTCAGAGGAAAGAGCATGTCCGGGTAGGAAGCCAAGGAGGGGTCAGGGTGAGGATGGGAGGGGGTGGAGGCAAGGGGGGATGAGGGGAAGGAAGGAAGGAAGATGAGTGGGGGCAGGGGGGTCTGGAGCTGAGGCCTCATGCCCCAAAGACTTCCTGATCCTTGGAGGGGCTGTTGCTTTGGGGCTGTCCCTGCCCGGAGATGGAGCAGAGGGCCATACTTGCCAGCAGCCCCAGTGAGAAGGCCACGAACCAGCCTAGCTGAGGCCTCCCTCCCCTGTAGACAGGCCTCCTGAATCCTAGGACAGCAGCCACCACCCAGGCCCATTTTTTGCTGGGTCAGGACCAGTGCTCAGGGTCTGGAGCCTAGGAGGCCTCCACGCTCTCCCTGAGACTCTTCCCCAGCCTGGGGTATGTTGGGGGTGGGGGGGGTGGCTACAGGCCTGCCAAGCTCTGGCACCCACATGAGCTGATCTTTGAATTCAGACCGGAGCCTTCTGGCATCCAGGCCTCTGGCAAAGGCCCTCTTGCTATTTCTAAGAAAAATGCAGCAGGAATCTTCTCTGCTTCTCCAAAACTCCAAGGGCTCCCTTGAGACAGGGCTCAGATTCCCAGGACAGCACCAGGCCAGGCTGGGAAACCTTGCTCTCAGCCCCGTGATACAGATGCCCAAGTGAGCAACCCACGTCTGGATCCCCAGCACAGGCTGCCCGGGCCGGGATGGCACTCCAGGAGGGGTCGCCGAGGCTGCTAACGGGGCCCCATCAGAGTGGGCAGCTCACCTAGGCGGAGGGAGCTCCCTCCAAGGCATCCCCTCTCCAGTGCCTCTCTCTCACTGGATTTCCCTCACAGTGTGTACATGGTGCCTCTGTCAAGAGGAACAAAGAACTTGAAAACCACAAGGAGCAAGTGCAAACACTCCCCACAGGATTCTGCCCTCCCTGCAGGTGTTATGCCACACATGCCTCCCTGCTCCTGCTCTTCCCTCCCACAGTCTCTCTTCCCCTGTCTGAAAGGCAGCCTCCTCCAGGAAGCCAGACCAGATGCCCACGGCAAGGGCATCATATCTCTGCCTGGCACAGGGCTCGGGGTACCTCCTGCAGTCCTTTCCAAACACGGTCACCTTCACCAATGGTTAGAAATCTAGAGGGAGGGGTGAGGCAGTGCGGGACTCCTTGGGCTTCCTCCAGGAACCGCCCTTGCCCCTCTGCCCCCACCAGGATGGCTCCTAGTTCCTGAGACTTCCTTCCCCGGGGCTGGAACTGCACTCACAGAGGGAACCCTCCTGCAGCACGGTGAGTTCAGCCCCATCCTTATGCCCATTTGACAGACAACACAGAAGGGACACAGAGAGTCCCAGGGACACTGCTCAAGATCTTCAGTGGCCGGGATGTTGGCAAAGTGGCTTGAGCCCTCAGAACGTCGCCCCCACTGGGCCACCGCTGTTCCCACCTTACACAGTGTGGTTGGGGGTGTGTGGAGACCAGGTCCTAGAGGGGCTAAGCCACCTGCCTGAGGTCACACAGCTCCCAGGGGCAGAATGGAGGTTTGTCGGCCTTCAGGGACAGCCCTTGCAAACATCACCATCATCACCTTCACAATCTCCCAAATTTAAGTCCTGGGGCAGGAGCAAGAGGTCTCCTGGGGAGGAGGGGCGGAGTACCCACAGCTCTGAAGACACCCTCCGGGCATCTGCCCCTCTGGAGGGGTCACAGGGTTGGAGGTGCAGACAGGCAGGTGCAGACAGCCAGGAGCCCACTCTGAGGCCGCTGCCTCCCAAGCCACAGGGTGAAAGATACCTTTATGGGCTGGGACGAGATTTTTATCTTGGCGGTTTCTCTTTAAATTCTTTACGATTACGAAGCAGCGGGGGCTGCCAAGGAACATGATTTACTCCTTGAGCATGCACCAGCTCCTCGCTCAGTGCCAAGGGAAGCTGGAGCCAGGGAGGGAGGGGCGGGCGTCCTGCCAGGGAACCAGAGACAGGGCCTGAGCTGCTGAGGCCCAGCTAGCGGCAGGCCCATCAGAGGCTCGGCTGGACCTGGAAGGACCACAGCCGGAGGCCCCCAGCCCCGCGCTGGCTGACTCGGGCTGGGCCTCAGACGGGTTCTCGGCAAGAATAGGACCTGCTCCGTTCTCTCTGAATGCCAACTGCTAGCCAGCTGAGGGGACAGCCAACCTCCAGGACCTCCCAGCTCCCGAAGTGGCCACTTCCCAGTCCCTTCTCAGGAGTAAGGCAGTTCCCATTTCCTGGAAAACAGAGATCCAGGACTCTGGGCTCAAGTTCATGCTTTGGGTCTTCCTACCTTTTTCCTCCTGGCTCATCTGGAATACTGGTCCCCCCTGCCCTCCCCAGTTTGCTAGTTCCAAATCCCAGTGTAGCTGTCAGAAACAGGTCACCTCTACCTAGCTCCCCAGTGCCACCTCTGGTCTCCAAGCTTCTGGGCTTCCCCCCACCCTCCTTCTCCTTCCTCCTTATTCTGAATCTCCTAGCCACCACCAACTCCCGCCAGCCCCCATTAGCTGGCCAGCAAGCTCCTGGGGGTGGGGGTAAGGGCAGGTCCTCACCCCACCCCCACCATACAGTTAGGCCGGGGGGTGGGGCAATGCACCATCAAGGCTAAAGGCACCTTCACTTCAACCCATATTCACCCACTCTTGATCCCCCTTGGGTGAAGTAAATGGGCCATGACCTCTCCTAACCTCCAATGTTGTCACTTCCTAACAAGAAGGTCTGGCCACTCTGGCTCTCTGATGCCACATGTGGATGATGTAAGCGGTGGCACTATCCTGTGCCTTTAATCTCCCGAGGCTTGGAGGCTGGGCTGAGCTGGGTGGGCAGGCAGTGACCGGCACTTACCCACCCATTCGCCCTCCACCTGCCGAGTGTCCCTCTGCATAGAGCAAGCCAGTCACGCCTGGATTTAGAGAAGAGCCAAATCCCAGGGCCACCCTGGACACAGGAGCCTTTCCTCTCTTGGACCCTGGCTTTCCTTCTCCAAAAGGAGAGACCTTCCTAGGGGACTCTGAGCAGTGGAGGACTGGGGTGATGGAGGGATGCATTTAGAGGAACAGTCAAACCCCAATGCTGTCGCTTCCAAAAGCAGAGGGCACAAGAAGCCCACCCAGGGTGACCTCAGCCCTCTCCTTAGGAAATGAGGGTGGGAAGGCTAAGGCCAGCAGTAGGATCCTGGAACCCTGTCCCGAGCTCATGGGAGAGACCTGTGCCTGATTCCCTCAACCCACCCTTTGCTCTCTCAGTCCCTGGACGGGCTCAGACATCAGGCAGAGCCAGGCTCCAGCTTAATCCTGCTCCTGAGTGATGGGAAGCCTCACAGAAAACCCAGGGAGAAACCCTTGGAGAGGGTTTGGAAAGGCCTTGGAGAAAACACCACATGGTTAGCATCACGGGTACCTACCATTATTTATTTATTTTTTAAAATTTTATTTATTTATTTGCTAGTGAAAGGGAGAGCACAAGCAGAGGGGGAAGTAGTCTCCCCACAGAGCAGGAAGACTGACGTGGGACTTGATCCAAGGACCCCGAGATTGTGACCTGAGCCAAAGGCAGACACTTAACCGACTGAGCTACCCAGGCGCCCCCTGACCGTTATTTCTATTACTTTCATCCTTCCTGGCTCTTCCACTCCATTGCCCTACTCCTGCCTCAGTTTCCCCAGCTTGCCCAGCCAGCTTGCATCATCACAGGACCCCTCTCCCCCACCAAATGCGGCTTGCCCCACATGCTGGCTGAAGCTGGCCCAGGCGGCAGGCAGCAGCTTATTGTGGAGGTGGCTTCCTGGGATAAAATAAACATTCCCCAAGCTGAACAAAAGACCTGGCAGGGCACTCATACCTCCCTGCTGCTGAGGGAGGTGGTGCCCCCTGGCTTGGGTCATCTCAGGACGGTGGGGGGGGGAGCTTTTTCTCCCAGGTTTGGCCAGGAACTCTGGGGTTAAGGGAATTCCAGGCCAGGATGGGTGGAGAGGGTCCTACTGCCTAGGCTCTCTGGTCCCAAGCATGAGCTCTCAGGGAACACCTCACCTTTCCTGGAAATCCTCCCCACGTGACCCTGCACTTCTGCCTGACTTTGGCTGTGTTGCTTCTGGAAGCTGAGGGGATGGGCCATAGGAGCCCCCTCCACCCTGCCTTCCCCCTGCTCTGACCCGGGCTATAGCGAAACTCTGGGGCCCTGCTCCCTTGCACCTTTTTGGCTCTAGGCCTGGCTGGGGTGCCCAGGCGGGTGCACAGGCAGCAAGCCCAAGCCTGGACCAGTTCCTGCCTTTCTTCCTTTAGCTGCTCTGGACAGTGTGGCCCCCCGTGCCAGCACCTCCAGCTTGTAAGGTCTGGCCCAGCCAGGCCGGAACTGGCACCTCCTGACGGCAGCAGGCCCAGGGGAGGGGAGGGGAGGAGAGGGGCCTAGGCTGAGTCCTGGGGGCTTGGCATGCCAGCTGCTATATTCAGGCAAGGCACAGATGGGGAAACTGAGGCAAAGAGCAAGAGGATCACCAGTGCTTCTAAGAACAACCCTCTCTGTGCCCCTCACGTGTACCTGGGAGAAGAAGCCCCCAGCCCTTTCCCAGTCCTTGGTCTAGCTGTGAAATCCGGTTTCTATGGATATTGGTATCCACCCTCACTCCACAAATGCTTGGTGAAGACCTTCTCCTCTCTGAGCCTTACTCTGTGTACACGACGAGTCTGAGACCACCCAGCATGGGGGGGTGACTGGGCCTGGTGCAGCGTCAGTGCTGGGTTCCCAAGTGGTACCAACCCACCAGGTGTCCATTAGCTTTGCAGCCAGTCTGATGGTGAGAACCCCATCTTGGTCACCGCAGACTCCCTGGTATTCGGCATGGGGCCTGGCGCAGAGTAGGGACTCAAGCATCTGCTAAATTAAGTGACATCCAAGCACACAACTGGGCCACAGGATCAGCAGGGAACTGGAAAGTTCATTCGGAGCAGAGAAGGATGTGTGTCCGAAGGCATGGAGGCCCGGGGTGGGGTGGCCCCAGGCATCCCATGGTCCCACCCTGAGCTGCCATGGCCGTCAGCACCACAGGATAGCTGCCAGCAAGCTGGGCTTTTAGTCACTGCGGGTGTCAGCCTCAGAGCTAAATGAGAAGGGATCGACCCAACTGATGTGGGCGTCAGCAAGGCCAGGACACTGGGGTTCTATTTCTGGCCTCGCCTCTGCCTCCTGCCTGACCTTGGCCCTGCCCTTGCCTGAGCCTCGGTTTTTCTCTCTGGAAAACAGGAATGAAAGTCCTTAGCACTTTGTCTCTGAAGGTCTAAGAAGGTTTAAGAGGCACATACCGAGGACTGAGGACCGCCCTGTGTCTTATCCTGCCTGCTTCCCCTCATGGGTCTCCAGGGTAATGGCAAAAATAGCACCCAGAGTGAACGTCTGGGTTCTAGGGTCCCAGGGGTGTGGAGACAAGGCCCCATTCCCTTCCCCTGTTGGGGGAGGGGATGCTCTGCTCCCCATGCTGGCACCCTGGGCTGGGAAGGGAGTGGGAGCAGGGCCAGGCCCCTTCAAGATTTATTCATCTGCTAGGAGGAAGTCCACTGGGGAAGGGTGGAGTGATCAGCAGAATAAACTTCACCCCTTCTCAGGCCTAGGGGCGAAGGGCGCTCTTACAACCAAACCCATCACACTTCCGCCCACTCCTCAGGCCCCACACTGGACTCCTTCCAGGCACATCGTCTGAAATTCACTCCCCACTCCCCCCATCAACTCACAGGGTGGGATGAGGACAGGGGAGGAGCTCTGCTGGGGACAAGGGGACATGGGAACATGGTGAGGTGGAGGCTGGACCTCAGCCAAACCCGAGGAAGGAAAAGTCAGCCCAGCCTTTCACCCCAATTTGTGTGCCCGGAAATCTGGCCAGCTAGGGCTGAGTCGGCCCCGCCCAGGGCAGGCGGCTGGACAAAGTGATCTTGGGCCAGAGGAGAACTCCGCAGTGACCCCAGGCCCCCCAGGTCCCAGCATCCCCTTTCCGCAGGAGGGGCGGGGGGAGAATCTTCCGATCATACACACCTTTGAAGAAGAGCTAGTGACTGAGCCATCTGGACACCTGAGTGTGTGCCATGTGTATTCGCCCACCAGTGGCGATCGAGCCGGGGGACCTGTCTCTCACTCTCCAGAACCCAACTGCTCATTAGAGCCTTCCCGTGACTCCCAAAGCAAAGTGCTCGTTGGGGAGCTCAGACCCGTCACATAGCATGTGCTGTCCCTGGACTCGCCAAATGGCCCGCGCTCCCCTCGCAGCCCAGGGCACCCTCCCAGCTTCCTGGGACCCCCTCCCACCTGGAGACGCACCCCTTAGCAGAGCAGGGTCTGCTGCTCCAGCTTTCTGCGGCTTTGGTTTCTGCCTGACCACCTGACCCTCCACCTCAGGAACCACCCAGGGCAGGACCAGACACAGAGCAGCAGCGAGGACGGGCTTCCCCAAATACGATTCGGGAAGAAGAGGCATCTCTCCCCAGTTATCTCTCACACTGAGGGAGGTGCTTTACGGACCCAAGGCCACCCAGCCTGACACCCCAGAGTCTGCCTTGAGAAGGGGCCCAGGCTCAGGAGACTTTGTGGAAACGTCCACATGGCCCATTCTCTAGCCTTTCCTGCCAAGCTACCGCCATCCCTCTCCTCCCCACCCACATACCCAGGGCAACCCATGTGGCTGCATGAAGTATCTCTTTCTGCCCTGCCTCTTCCGGTGGCCTCTGCAGCGGGCTGAATCCTGTGGACAGAAGATGATGCTGGGAACCAGCGAGGCAGTCTCTTACCTTTGAATGAGAGCCGGACGCGGGGCGTGGCCGGGAGGTGGTCCTGGGTGGGGGTGGCTGGCCAGGCCCCAGTCAGTAGGGAAGCCCAGAGGAGGAGACAAGCGACAGGCATTGTGGGAGGGGCCTAGGGCCCAAGAAGCTGGCTGGGCTGTCTGGACACCTGGGAAGGAGGAATCAATATTTGAATATGAAAGGCAGATGGGGGAGTCTGGACCTACCAACTCTCCTTTCCCACACCCTTGGCCTGGGGCCATGAATGCCCCAGTGTGCAAACCTTATACACTTTCTGGTCCCTGCCTTTATCTGGGAATGTGTGGCCAATAGGCCCAAAGACGGAGCAACCAGGTGCAGCCTGGGGTCACCAGAGCTAATAGGGGCCAGTGGATATTCAAACACTACCCTGCCCTCCAGCACCCCGAATTCCATTTGCAGGGTCCTGCTCAAACAGGCCAGCTTACAGCTTCTTCCAGTTCCCAGCAGGCTCTCTCTGTTGTGTCCACCCCCAACCAAATGGGCTGCTCCTTCCCTCGCCCACCTCCAGAAATGGGGGAAGAGATGGTTGCCGTCCTGCCTGCTCCCGCCAAACCTCTCCACCCAATCTAAGGAAATTGGGACCTGATTATTGGGGCAGGGGGCATGGGAGACAGTGGAGGATAAGTGAGACACACATAGACAGTCTAAAATGGAAGAGATGGCAGCCAGAAAAGGAGAGGCAAAGAATAGCAGGGTCTACTTTTACTGAAATCACAGCAGGAGGGATCCAGGTCAGATGTACGGAAGGACTTCCTGCCAGGTAAAGTTCTAGCTCTGCCTCTAGAGGGCAAAGAGAGGGGAGCGAGGAAAGCCAGCAGGCCTGGGGCAGCGTCTGAGCCAACCTCAGTGTCCCCAGCAGAACCCCCAGCAGGTCCAAGTTTCGATATGATGTTTTTCAAATATTGTCTCCCCAGGCAGGCTGGCTGTTGGGTAAACGCAGCCCAGCACCAGTTGTCGGAACATATTGCTCCCTCCCGGCAAAAAACAGCGCCAATTCCCAACCCCCCCACCCGGATACATTGGGGGTGGGGGCACAGAGAACGACAAAGTGAGCCCCCTCCTCCAGATCTGCCTTGTCTACTTTCGTTTCCTAGGGCAGGATCCTAGGCCCATTTCTAGGACCCTGGAGTGGGGGTGAGAGGCAACAGGGGCTGCTAATCCTCAGCACTGGCGGACAGAGGCTGAGGCAAGGCCGGGCTCCACATCTGTCAGGCCCCACTCAGCAGACACTGAGGCCCTCCCTGGACCCAGGTCCCCTCCCCCCAGCCCTAGCCTCTCCTGCCAGGGCAAACCACACTGGTGGCTCTTCAGACAGGAAGTGAGGCTTCAGGTCTCCTGGCCCATTCCCCAGGTGGTGCCCTCTGTGGGAACACCCTCTCACCATTCCTTAAAGATCCCCCATCACAGATGCTCCCTCCTGGGGAGGCTAGCGGAAGGAGAGAACCAGAGCCAGCCTCTCCCCCAGGCTGCTGGGGCACCAAGCTGGTGCTGGGTGAATCGCAGGCTCCGGTGAGAGGAGCAGGTAGGAGAGAGGGCTTTGAGGCCACCATCACCCTCGAGTATACCTGTGAGGCCTCACACACAGTTGTGGATATACACACGTCCACACTTGCATGCCCACACACGTCCTCCCAAGCATGTGTTTGCTCAAGAACTTGACCTGCTAGTGGGGTGGGGCTCAAGGAAGCTGGGGAACACTGCCCTGGCTTGGGTGGGAGGCAAGCTGCAGTCTGGGTCCCTCAGAGACCTTTGATCCTATGTATCAGGGGGCTCAGGATGACTCAAACCCCCCTTGACCTCATTTCCCCTGCATCCATTTTCATGGTAACAAGGTCAGGGTCACCAAGGACAGCTTTAGAGTTCTCCAAGGTAGCCAGGAAGGTGGAAGGCTTTGCCTCACTGGGCCCCTACAGGGACCTCCCAAGATGCTCTGGCCCTTTAAAGGACTGAATGGGGGATGTTCAAGTCTACTGGGGCCAAGTCCAGGACCCCTCTTTGGAAAGCATGGGGGAATGGAAAAGAGAAGAGAGAGAGGGGAGAAGAGAAATAGAGGGACAGAGAGAAGGAAGGGGAGGACATTTCCACAGTCGCTTCCATTCTGCCAGCTCCTAGATGCATTCCACTTAGCCCCAGCCCCAGAGAAGCCCCCAGTAAGGCGAGCCAGGTGGGTGGACAGAGAAGGAACAGCCACCGCCACCTGGGAGCCCACCAGGAGGAGAGCAGAGAAAGAAGGAAAGAAGCCTGGCGGGAGGGAGCAAGGGAGGGAGGCAGGCGGGAGGGAGGAGGAGAGAGGGAGGAGAGAGGGAGGGACGGAGGAGAGACGTTCGAACAAAGAACCGAGGAGCTGGGGCTGGCAAGGGGTGCAGAGAAGGGGCGGCCAGACAAGGGGGTCTAGAGGCACCTGGGGGTAGGGCAGGGGGCTAGGGAGTCGAATTGTCCGGCCTGATCCAGACCTCCCAGGCTTGTGGGGAGGGGGTTGGGGGAGTGAACAGCCTGCCTCAGAGAAGGGAGGTTAGCTCCTCTGAGCTAAGAACTGCCTGGATGGAAGGGAGGCAGGAGCAGGGGCTGCGGGGGAACATGGAGATGAAATTATTAACAGCACCCCGGCCCTACGGTACGCACCCCTACCCCCACAGGCCAGAGATCCTTTCTGGCTCCTTGGCTTTCCCCCTCCCCCAGCACCCCATGGACTGGGAAGCAGAGCCACCCCCCCATAGCTGGGATTGAAACCCCCCCTTTCATGATCAAGGGTTTCCCAGTCAAGGTCACCTGGGCTCAGCTTCATCCTCCCCATCAAGGTATGTCTACCAGAGCATGGGGGCCACTGAGGCTAGGCTGCTGGCCTTCTCTCCTCACACCCCCGCACTTCTGGGCCTGGCTACTTCAGAACTGGGGGTCAGCAGCAGGGGTAAGCTTACCCAGTGCCCTAGCCTTGCAGCACACCTTACCCCATAAGTCCAGGCACACTTCCCACACAGCCTCAGAAAAGACCCCAGCTCCATCCAATCCCCTGGACAGGGATAAACCTCCCAACCCCCGGACCCCTATCTCTGCAACTAGGACAGAGGCTTCTGGGAGACAAACTGGGTGAATTCAGGAGGACAGGAACCCCCAACCTGGCCCAGCTCCAGGGTGGACACACCAGTGCCTTCAGGTGGCCCCCCTCCCCGGGGGGTTCATGGAATGGTGTTCTCCACACAGTTACCTCAACAATTATAAGTTACTGAAGCAGCCAGGGCCTCAGCCTTAGCTCCAGCTGACCCATCCTGCCAGGCCTGCCTCATTCCCGGGCCACCCTGACACTCTCTGGTCCCACCTGTTCTAGGTGAGCCCACCAAGCTCCTAGAGTCCCCTGCCCATTTCACCACTGGGGCTCCAGCCTGCCCAAATGGGGGACTTAACTGCAGGCTCTGGCAGCTCACCTACACCCCACATACAGCCAGGCCCCTAAGCCGAGCAAGACTCCCTGTTAGAAACGCAAACCCAGCTAGCAGCTGGGGGTCAAGGGGTTAGCACAGAGTTGGGAGAAAAGCCTCAGGGCTGGAGGCCCTCCTGCCTTGCTGATCTGGGGGACCCTCCACGTGGGGGCTGCGGGTATAGCGCTTCTCTTAGAGCAGACGATTCTGGGACACTGAGGCAGGGCAGACGCACTTAAGGGGAAGAGCTCTGCCCGAGGCATTAGTGGGAGAGAGCTGAGCCAGGAGAAGGGGCGTCCGGACTCCCGCTCCAGGAACGTGGGGGTGGGGGTGCGTGCAAGCACCCACCCACCCAGAATCTGACGAGAAAAAGTTGCTCTGCACACTGGTGACCCCGCAGGACATCTCATCCACACATCCCCACGTCGCACCGATAAGGTTCCGGGCAGCCTGGACAGGTACAGCGCCCAGTCAAGTCCTACAGCCCCTGCGTCCCCGGAAAGCCCCCTGCCTCTCCGAGCCCCGCGCCCCGGACACTTCTGCAGAGTTGCAGTGCCGCGGGTCCCAGAGGGATCGCGGGGTGGCCGGGCCGCCTGACTGCTCCCTCCCGGTTCCCGCCGCACTCACCTCCTCCGCGGCGGCGGGGCCTGGGCTCCCGGGCGGCGGGGGCGGCGGCGACGGCGGCGGCAGAGCGGCTCCCGGTTGGGCCGGCCGGCGCTAGCGGCCCCCCGGGGCCATGGCCCTGCCCGCGCCCTCTCGCCGCTGTGCCTGAGCCGGGGTCGACGCCGCGGCCCGGGTTTAACGGGGTCCGCGGGCTTCGGGCGCGTCAGCAGCCGAGGCCCCGGGCCCTAGCCCGGGCCATGGGAAGGCTCAGGGGCGCTCGGGGCCGCCTCCCCCCGGGTGGGCTGCGGGCGCCCCCTGGCCGGCGCGCCGAGGGCGCATTCCCCGGCGCGGGGCGCGGGCGACGGCGCGCGCTCGGCTTCGGGGCGCTGCGCTTGGCTCGGCCCGGTGGTGCTCGTCTGCTTGTTGGACTGGGGCCAGGCGGCCGCGCTGGACTGAGGCCGGGCGGCCGCGCTGGGCTGCGCCGCTCCTCACCGCGCGCGCTGGCCCTGCGCTGCGCTCGGGGATCGCCGGACCGCGGCCGTTCGCTCGCTCGCTCGCTCTGGTCTCGCGGCCGCCGGCGGGACGGGGCGCTCGGAGCCGTGCGGGGAGCGCCGGCAATTGGCCGCCCGTGGGCGACATTTGCATAGCGCGGCCCCGCCCCGGCCGCCCCGCCCGGCCCCACCCCCGGGGCGGGACCCGCCCGGCCGCCGCCCCGCCCCCGCTCCACCTGTCCGCGGGCTGGGCTCTGGGCTCTCGGGGCGGTGGGGCGACCCGAGCCGGGGGAGACTAATCTGCACCCCGCGCCCCCGCCCCGGCTTCGCGGGCGGCGCCCCCGCCCCGCCCTGGCTTTGTCTCTCAGTGGATACACCGCGCACACCGCGCCTGGTGTTTACCCCGGCACTCAACTCCCTGGCGGGAAGGGCGGGCGCGCCGGGGAGCAACGAGCCTGCGCTCACCTGCGCACCCCCTGCCGTGTCACTCCTTCCCACTTGCTGCGGGCCGCGCCGGGCCCCGCGCGTGAGTCCCGCAGCGTAGGACCCAGGACTGCCCCAGCCGCTCAGCAGGTGGCGGTGCAGCCTCTGGGACGGCTGGCACCGCTGGACCTGCTCGCTGCCTCCAACCCAGGCCAGGTCGCAGCAGCCCAGCCTGACTGCTCTGTCCAATCACTCCAGGGCTACCCGTGATTCCCCAGCCTCCAGTCCTATTTTAAACCGGCAGCCCCACGGATCCACTCCTTATAGTTCCATATCCCCAGAGAGGCCAGATAGGCTGGGCCTCCTCTCCTAAAAGGGACATTTGCTTTCAAATGGCCTCACGATGACCCCAGAGCCCAGCAACTGAGGCAAACACCTCCCCTGATCCCAGAAGGGACCTGACACCCCAAGGCCATGGCCTCACCAACCAGGATCACAGTCTCAGCCCTGCCCCAGGCCCTTTGCTGAGGTCCCAAGGGACATGGGCCTTCTTTGTCCTCTCCTTCCACCTCTCTCTCCTCCCTTGTCTATTCCCTCCCCTTCCTCCTCTCTCCTATCTTTTTTCTCCCTTTCTCCCCTCTCCTGTCCTCTCCCTTCTCCTCCCTCCTTTCCCTTCTTTCCTCTTTCTCTGCCTTCCCCTCCACTTCACCCTCTTTCCCCTCCCCCTATTTTTCCTTCTCTTCTTTCTCTCCTTCTCCTCCTTCTTTCCCCTCCCCCTTCTCTCCCTGGTTAACAAGTCCCCTGGAGAAGCCATCCCTCCGTCTGACCCACTGACAGGTTGACTGTGGAAGGTTAAGAACCCAGATGAGGGTCTCCTGCCCTGGATTTTGAGTGCTGGCCCACAGGCTCCAAGCAGAGACCGCCTGAAGCAAGGAAACCAGCCTGGACTTATGGTGGCTCCAGGGACCATGCCTGCACCCCTCTGCTCTATTAGGTCTCATTTAAAACACCGTGATAATCGTCCCTCCTCATCCCTCCTCCTCTAGGTACCAGGGTCACCGCTGAGGCCAGTACCACTGCGCAGCCATCACCAATGCAGCCTACGCCGCCATCACCATGGTTTCCAACACCATCCCTCCCCCACCTCCCCTTCACCCCCAGTCTCCCTGGTCTTATAGCCTGGCCACCCCTGTCACCACCCCCAGCGTGATCACCATCATGGTCACTGAAGCAGAACTATTAGGACTTACCAAAGACTCCAGGGTGCTGGCTTGGGAAGAAAAGAGATGCAATGGATGCGTCCATGGAGCTCTGCTCAGACGCAGAGAACGGACCTGGTGCTAGTGCATGGAGGCCTTCTGAAGACGGGGAGGCAGGGAGAGGGGAGAGACCTTCAGCAAGCCCACCTCACACAATGGAATGCCAGTTCTCTCCTAAACAACATGAGCAGACTGAGTAATAGAAATAAAAGCAGAGTTATTGCAACAGAGAACTCACAGTGCACCCCTGCCCACCGTCCGCTGTCCATGCTGGGCTGGCCATTTTGTGTCACTATTCATGTTATTATGCATATAAAATATGCATTCTTGGGAGAAATATAGTCGACCCTCCCACAATCTGTCTTCAGTGTAGGGGTCTAAGGGCGTGTCGAAGCCAGCCCTGGAGGCCAGGCTAGGAGGCCCTGTCTGCCACCAGAGTTTGTGGTTATGGGTTCCCAGGCACTTGATGGTTCCTCCGAGAAGCAGGCCCTGCTGTCCCCACTGTGCAGATGAGGAAGGGGCGACTGAGGGAAGTGGGGTGAGGCTTGCAGGCACTGGACTGTGGTGTTAGGAAAAGGTGGCCTTTTCATGAGTTGTGGGAAGGCTCCGGAGGGAAGGGCCAGGCCAGGGGGCCCACGTGGAGCCAAGGGCCTACAACCCAGACAGGCACTCAGGGCTGGCCGTGAGTGCTGGAGCCTGGTGCAGCACTTACAGAGTTCAATAAATCTTTATTGAATGAATAAGAAAGCAAATCCCCGTGGCACCAGATCCAACAGGGAACACAAGCCAAGAACCAATAGGCCAGGAGCCAACTCTAGTCCCACCACCTGGCTTCTCTGGATGGGCTGCCTCCACCGGCCCCTTTCCCCGCCACCCAGAGTCCTTGTGTCTTCCTCTCCAAAAGCCACTCAGCTGTTAGCTCCACCTGAGAGCCATGGGATGCCCTGAGGGGTCACCTGAAGTGAGACAGCCAGGCCAGGCTGGCCCCCTGGCCCTGCTGGGCCTCCCTCCCTCTACTGCAGGACACTTAGATCCTGGGCCTGCTTCTTTTCCAGCTCTCCCATGGCCCATCCTGGTTCCAATCTGGATACACACATGAGGGTGGACACAAAGAAGGTTAGGCCAGATCTGGTTTCTCCTCTGACCCAGCTTCTAGGTTCCCCTTCCCAGAGTAGTTCCCTCTCCCTTTCAAGATGGACTCTGAGTACCTATAAGATAAGCCCTGGGGTGACAACCTGAGGGTAGAGTCTTGGGCTCATGACTCAGCTTCCCAGAGTTTCTGAGATGCTACAAAGCCCAACAACAAGGGTTACAACCAGGAAGGAATTAGCCCCCTTTGTCCCGGGCCTCACCCCCAGGTGATGGTGCTGAATTCGGGCCAGGCCCCCCAAGATCACCTTGGAGCTCTTCTCCAAAACACTCCCAGCCTTTCAGTCTGGCCCAGCCTTTGTCTCTGCCCGCACACATGCCTGTTTCTTTTCCTTCTGGTTTTTCCAGGCTGCACTGTGGGGGACTGAGGTACAGCCCTGGGCTCCTGCGGTCTGTCCATCCTCTGTCTGTCTATTCTATCCGCCTCTGTCCAGCCTCCCTGGAGTGGGGCGAGAGAAGACTGCTACGCTGAGTAACCTCAAGAGAGGCTCTGCCCTTCCATCCTCAGCATCCAGAAGGCAAGACTTGGAGGCCTGGGCCTCAGAAACCTGCCATGCCCCCAGGATGAAGGTGGTAACTAAACCAACCCCCCCTTCCTCTGGCCCAAGTCTCCAGGGGGAACCTGTTTCCCGGGCCTAGCAGGCTCAGCAAGCCCTGGCCCGCCCGCCCCAGCGTTGCTGGCTCAGGTTTCCCCACTTTCTGGTTTTCTCATCTCCCCTGCCCCAGGCGCAGCCCTCACCCGCCTCCCGGAACTGGATCCCAGAGAATGGGGGGAGCGTTACAAAGGGGGCCCTGGGAGGGGGTGTAGGGCGTTGCTCTGGCAGCACCGGGAGTGGGGCAATGAGAAGTCCCCACAGTCCAGGCTCAGAATGGGGTTCAGCTCAGCCTCCTCCTGCCCTGCCAGCCCCAGGAGCTGGCTCAGAGCCCATCAAAAGCTGGAACAAGCCACCTCCCTCGCTGCTTCCCAAAGCCTCTTCCAGGCCTTTTCTGCTGCTGTCCCCTCAACCAGGAATGTTCTTCCCAGACTTTGGCCCCAGTGTCAGCCGAGTTTCCTCTAGCTCCAAGCCCTTGGCTTCCCCCTTTACCCTCAAACACCATCCCCTTCTGCACAAGGGCCAAGCCTCCCTTCTGGAGGCCACCTCCTCCCCCTTTCCTCTCAGGCAGGAGCTCCGCACTGTCTCATCTCCTGGTCTTTGCACATGCTGCTCCCCTGTACCTGGAATTCCTTTCCCATTTCCTTCTAGATCCTTCAGGCCTCTGGGAAGATACTACCTCCCAGGAAGCCAATGCTAATGGCTGAGTCAGGAGTTTCCTTGGGCTGCTACAGGTCCTGCCCTCCCAGTCAGCCCCCACAAGATGCTGCCTGGGACCCAGGGTCTCCCTGAGTTCAGAGTGAACAAGGGGGGGGGGGACACAGCCTCTGAGACCCACACATGTTACCGCATACCCCTCATCCAGTGTGTGTGTGTGTGTGTGTGTGTGTGTGTGTGTGTGGTGAGGGAGGTGGGGGTTGGGTGGTCCCAGGCTCGGCTGGCTGCCAAGTGACCCATGACCGTCGGCCAGCCTAAGCATATCCTGTTTAGACAGAAGCCAGACAGCCATCCCTCACCCACTTGGGCCTGCCCAGCTCCTGCTGGAGAGCCCAAGTCTTAGGCCTAGAGCTCAGTCCTTATCTGGCTCCAGAGAGGCCTCCTCATGAAGAATCGGGATAGGAATTCTGTGTTTCCTATGCCCTCATAGCAGAGGCCTTTACTCCGGGCGCTGAACCTTGGCGCAGTAATATTTGGGCTGCCCCAGCTGCTGGGTGGGGATGAGGGTATGGAGCCTGCCTTAAGAGACAGGGTCTGCATAGAAAAGACCTTGGATCTGGAACCCACCTGGGAGCAGCCTCCAACCACTCCTTGGCTTTGCCCAACTCAGTTGGGGCAGCTCCGTCTTTCCAGCTGCTCAGGCCAAGAAGCCAAAAAACCAGCTTGCGCTCTCTCTCACATCCACATTCAAACCATCAGCAAATACTTGCAACTTCACCTTAACATGTGCAAAATATCAAATGACCCCTTCCCACCTTCTCTCTGGTCACCAGCTCTACAGCCGTGGCCTCTGTAGCCACCGCCCCCATGGGGGGTGTTCCTGACAAGCCCCCCAAGGCCTCCTTATTGGGTTCCCAGTGTCTGTGCTAGTTTCCTACAATCTAGTCAACCAGGATCCACGGAGACCCTGTTAAAATGGAAGCCAGGTCAGGTTCCTTTCTTGCCCAAAGCTCTCAAAGGCTCCTACTTTGTCAAGAGTCAAGGCCATGTCCTTGCAGTGGCAGACCCGCAGCCCCCTTCTCCACCTCTGACTCTCCTATCCCTGCTCTGGATCACAGCCTCCTCACTCCTCCACCCACACCTCTCCAGCCTCCGGGCCTGGCAGTGACTGTTCCCTTAGCCTGGGTGCCCTTCCAACAGATGCTTCCATGGCCTCCTTTAGGTCTCTGCTCAGATAATGTCTGACCACCACCACTCCGGAACAGAAGGGGGCTGAAGCCAGGGCCCTCTGATCAGAAACTGGGATCTGCTTTCTACCCTCCTCCTGGGCCCTCTGCTCACACTCCCCTTTGCAGAGGATGGGACAGAGATGGCGCCCATTTGCTGTTTCCTCCTCTATGTAAGAGCTGTGGAGAGCGTGGCCCAGGCTGCAGCAGCAAGGACTCAGGGTAGACTCTGTCTTGACTTAAAAGTCAGTGAAACTGCAGCTGTGAGCCCCCCATCCCCACCCCGGGGAGAAGCTACGGTCCCTTAGGCAGAGCTGTGCCTTGGGGCTGGGGGAGACCTGGGCAGCCCCCAACAAAGCTGATGTTGACAGGCTCTGATCCATGGGGTTTCTGGCTGCCTCTCAGGCTCACATCTGCTGCACACACCCTGTCCATGTGTCTGTGTGGCCACAGTCCTGGGGGAGGGGCCCAAGGAGGGTCCTGCAGCCAGGCCTACAAGCTGGGATCTGGGCTTACTTAGTTCCAAATGACTGGGGAATGTCCCTTCCGTGACAGTCGCCGTGTGGCCTCCCCTGGTCCCTCACTCCCTGCAGGGAAGTGGTGCCCAGATGAAGGCAGCCCCCCCGGAAGGGGGAGGGGCTGGTGGGCAGACGTTGGGCACCCCGCCATCCTGGCCCACTTCCCTAAGCCTGGCTTGAGGTTTTCCCTGAGGAAGTGCAGCATATGAGGTCACTGTCTCTACCTTCAGACCAGAGATCTCAGGCCAGAACACCCCTTCTCGGCCTCCATCCCCCTTGAGCCAGGAAATGGAGGACCTTGACCAGCAGCTCTAGCCTGTTCTGCACTGCAAGGTGTCTGTGGCACAGAGGCGTTAGGACCAGCCAAGAAGAAGTACTCCTTGTAGATAATCTCCCTTCACAGAGCACAGCCTCAGTGCCCCGGACAAGGGCTGGGCAGCAGAGCCAATGTAGGTGGTGGGGAGCTGGGTCTTCCCCAGACCATTGGCTTGCTAAGCGCGCCATCCACAGGGACAAGCTTTGTGGCTCCCAGGTGGGCTTGGCAGGGTGGCAAAGCTGAACCCGTGCTCCCTACCCTGGGATAGGGTGCCTTCCTGTCCTGGAGGGTTTGATTTCCAAACATAACTGGACAGAGTGGACACCTGGGCCATACCAGACCTCTGGACCTGCATTTAGAAAACTGGGGTCTCTACTCCTTTTCCACTCCATCTTCGCGGTAGCTCCATCACTCGCCGACCTGTAGCTCTTTGTCCACACCCGGGAGCTATGCACCCTCCAGGTGACCGCAGGAAACCCGTGTCCCATGGAGCCTCGCTGGAGATCAGGTGGTGCTGATCGCTCCAGGAGATCAGGTGGTGTCCTGGGCAGGCCTGCCCCTCAAGGCTGAGGCCCCCCTGGGTCAGGGTGGGGTGGAGGCTCTGACCCCCACCGGAAGTAACCAGTCGCATGCTTGGAGGTAAAGGCCATGCTCCCCTGGCCCGTGCTGGGAAAGCCAGAGGGCAGACTCCCAAGGTGGCCAAATGGGAGAAAAAGAAGACAGGCCAAGCCAGTCGGCAGGTGCGGACAACCAATGCTTTGTCAGTGCTGTGCCCACCTTTGGCAAGATCAGGGGCCCCATGCCAACCCTTAAGTCCATTGTAATCCTGGCTCTCCCTAAGAAAGTCACTTAGTTAGTTAAAAAAAAAAAAAAAAAAAAAATCAAAGCTAAAGAAACTGGGAGCTCCATCTGTGCTACCTGTGGAGACCTAGGGAGGATCAGGCCCCTGACTCACCGTGGCCAGAACAGCATTGTGTATCCATTGAATGGAAGGGAATACTGAGACTTTGAGGAACTGGGGCCTGGGCAACCTTGTCTGTGGATTCCAGACTAGAGCCCCCTTGAATGTTGAGGTGCAGTTTCAGATTGAGAAAAGAGTAGGACCAGCCTGAAGGTTATGAGGCATGGCACAGTCTGATTTAAATTTTTAAAGGATTCCTTTGGTTCCTGGGGGGGCCAAAAAACAAGCTATGGGCCTCCAGAAGAGGGAGGACAGACACCTGGCTGGATCACTGCGGGTGCTGTGATCTATCCTCAAACTTAGCCAGGCTCCCCTCATGTTTCCCTTGGAGCTCATCCATAGGGTATGACCTGGGATTTTGGGGTGGGAAGAGGGGCCTCGTTCCCTGCCCATGCCCTCCTGGGGCCTGGCTGGCCAGCCTCCCTGCCCCCCACCCTCCTGAGACCGTGGTTGAAGCTTTAATCAGAGGACAAGTCTCTGCAAAGCTCATGTTTGCTGCTGGAAGGAACAGCAGCCGCCAAGATGAAAGGATAAAGAGACCCCGTATATGGAGGAAGGGAGAGGGCCCGGCATGTGTAGGGAAAGAGAAGAACACACTCCTCCTTCTGGCCTGCCTGTCGCCACCACCTCCAGACTCACTTCAGGGACCTTATTCTTTTTTCTTTGTTTTTTTAAGATTTTATTTATTTATTTGACAGAGACACAGCGAGAGAGGGAACACAAGCAGGGGGAGTGGGAGAGGGAGAAGCAGGCTTGGCGCTGAGCAGGGAGCCTGATGCGGGGCTCGATCCCAGAACCCTGGGATCATGACTTGATCTGAAAGCAAACACTTAATGACTGAGTCACCCAGGCGCCCCAGGGACCTTGTCCTTATCACCCAGAGGGATGGTTCGTGTGTCCACAGCCCACCGGAGCACCTACTGTGTGCCTCCTCTGTCTCAGTCATGGCTGCAGGGCTCGCAGGGAAGTCTCTGGGACTGAAGCCGCACCCGCAGTCAGCCTAGCCCCAATAGGTTCTGACTCCTGAGGACCTTGTCAGGGGCCCAGAGGGCAATTGCCCTCCCCCTCCCATGGATTGCTAGGCTTCTCACAATCACTGAGGGGAAACTGAGGCCCACAGCATGCCCATATCCTTGTCCTCTCCTGAAGTACCCCCATTCCTGTCCTCTAGTCCTGGGTATCCCAGCTTCTTCCCCCCGCCCCTTCACTGTGGTCTTCCCATACCATCCTTAACCACAGGCTACCTTTACTCCACTCTTTCCTCGGTGCACTCCACTCCTGCCCAGAGGAGAGGAGGTCCTGGAGAGCTGGGTAGTTGGAACCAGGAGGAAACTCCAAGTCCTCTTAGCTAGCCGCCCCCGACCCCATCTCAGGGCCTCCACTCTGAGGGCAGAGCTGGGTTTGTGGGAAGGGCTGGGCTATAGCTACCAGACCTAATCTGCTTTGGATTCCCCTGGGAGCCACGTCCCAGACCACTGATCTCCACTTCCCTCCCTGACACTAGGCTATCTCAAGTATCCCCAGCCTTTCTGCAGCTGCCTCTCTGAGTACCCCCCAAATCAATGCTTCCCAGCCAAGGACATCTGTACCCTAGCCTGAGAGGGTCTCACTGCTTGGGGTGGCCCAAAGATGAGATCTTGGGCAACAGTCCAGCACTCTGGGTCAACACAGAGCCTCAGAAAGCCCCCATTTCCCAGCCAGGGGTCTGGTCAAAGGCAGAACCAATGGAGCCTGGTTTATCTGCAAGAGGACTCAGTCAGAGGGGTCTTCCTCTTAGTGTCTGGAAGGTCCCAATGGCCTGGCCAGGCAGGTCCTTAGGTCAATGCAGGACCCCTTAGTACACCTCGTACCGTGTTGTTCTCAAGGCCTTGCCCAGCCCACTCTTCCACTGGCAATGTCTTTTTTGTCTCCCTGGAGATGTTGTCCTGGCCTGATTCAAATATGTCTTCCCAAAAAAGCTTCCCCTGTTTGCCCAGCTGGTCTGTCTTCTGAGCTTCTAGGGGAGAGCCTTCCTCGCTCTGCTTGTGTCTTGGTCAAATGTCATTCATTCATTCATTCTGCAGACATCATGTGTGCCCAAGCCTGTGCCAAGTACGAGGCCACAGAGGCTGATATCTCCACACATCTCACCTGCATTCTGGGCCATGAACTCTCCAGGGGGTCTGGTAGGATCTTCCCTGGACTAAGGATGTGGAGCTGGTTCTGAGGGGAAAGGGGCCAGATGGCTACTGAGTTTCCACTCACCAGGTGGGAAAGTCACCAAATTCCCGTCCCCTACCACTGATTCTCTACTCCAATTTGGCCTGAAATTTCAACAAAATTGCCTCCAAGGACCGGTAAGCGAGGCTTCTAGGCCTGGGGCTGAGGGGTGGAGGTTACCTCAGGAGACCTTGACAGCACCAAGTTGGGGATTCAAGTTCCTGCAAGGCCCAGGCCCCACCCAGACCCTACACCTTGGAAAGGCCCCAGGAGGGTGGGGAGATGGGCTCCAGGCAGGGAAGGCCTGGCATCGAGGGCAGACTGGGTCCCCCAGAAGTGTGGAGACCGGTGTGCTGCCTGGGCTGTGGCCTCGCAGTGCGTGCGGCCCCAAGAGTTTCTGGGGAGGTGGGAACACGGCGGATGCGGTCAGGACTGCCAGGCTCTGATTTCACTGTGCTTCATCCAACTTGCTCAAATATCAGGGCCAACAAGCCTGGGGTGTAATATGTGTACACACACCCACATACATGGGAAGATGGCCACTGCCCCCTCCCCCTACAAGAACCCCTAAGCTCCAAGCCCTGCTGTATGCCTGTGGCTCTCAATGGCCCACGTGCACTTACTCACCCTTTCTCTGGGACAGGAGAGCAAGTCCCTCCCCCTGCCACCTCCCCCTGCCACCCTGTCTACCCATGTGCTGGGAGGGGGAGAGGGGGAAACCAGCTACCAAGAGCAGATTGCTGGCAACAACATCTAATACGTAGGACACACTCTGCTTGTGTCATCTTTGTTGTGACTCACTGTATCTCCCCAGTGGGTGACAGTGGGTAACAGAGAGAGCCAGGGGCCTTCACCAGGGGCATGAGGGCTAACCAAATGGCTCTGCATGGGAGAGTGGGGAGGTGTTTGCCTTTTCATCCAGCAGAAGGGTCTGCTAAGGGCACCTTAACCCCGAGTCCTGCCCACACCCCTGTTTGTCAGGCATCTGGGACCCACCTGGGAGTTCCCACACTCCCCCCCACTGGAGGCTTCACCACAAAGGTGACCTCACCATCCTCCCTGGGAGAGGACCTGCGTTCAGGTTGTCATGGGAGTGCAGGGCTGGCTGAGCAGCCGCCTGGAACTCCCAGGCCCCACACCCGCCTCCCTCCTCAAACAGGCCTGCACCAGCTTTGCCTCAACCCCAGCGTCCAGCCCACAGTTCCTCCAAACATTTATGGACCAGGAGCTGTAGGAGTTGGGCAAGGTCAGTGGGGGTCTCCTGATAGACGTGTGGAAGGTCTCTCGTGGGCTAAGAAGGTGACTCCGGGAAGGCTGTGGGGAAGAAAAGACACAGCCACTGACCTTCTAAGAACCAATGAAAGGGGCGCCTGGGCGTCTCAGTCGGTCAAGTGTCTGCCTTCAGCTCAGAGGAGGGGGTGTCCTGGGATCCAGTCCCATGTCCAGCTCCAGGCTCAGCAAGAAGCCTGCTTCTCTTTCTCCCTCTGCCCCTCCCCCGGCTCAAGTGCAAGTGCTAACGCTCTCTCTCTCTCAAATAAATACATAAAATCTTAAAAAAAAAAAAAAAAAAGAACCAATGAGAAATCTCACAACTTGGGGCACCTGGGTGGCTCAGTGGGTTGGGCCTCTGCCTTTGGCTCAAGTCATGATCTCAGGGTCCTGGGATCGAGCCCCGCATCGGGCTTTCTGCTCAGCGGGGAAGACTGCTTCCCCCTCCCTCTCTGCCTACTTGTGATCTCTCTCTCTGTCAAATAAATAAATTAAATTAAAAAAAAAAAAAAAGAAAGAAATCTCACAACTTGGAGGATGAAGGAACAACGTGGGCAAGAGCCTGGAGGTGTGACCCGTCAAGGTATGTTGTAGAGGTCTGATAGAGGAGCTATCTGGAAGGGGCTTCACAGGTCAGAATCTACTAGAGATGGTCATGGGGTGGGCCTGGGGGTCAGGGGCTGCAGCAGTGGCCCATGAGCTCCATTTTAACCAACGCTTACAAGAGCCAGGAGGAGACTGGGGCTGAGTTCAGCAAAGACGCAGAGGGAGGGGTGATGTGGGCCCTGGAGCAGTCCTTGGGGAAGCCCCAGACAGATGAAGAGGCCAAGTGAGAGGACAGCTGGCCCCAGGGAACTGGCAAACTAGTCAGAAGGGGAAGCAGAGGAACAAGGCGAAGCACAGGGACAAGGCCATCCTAATGAACAGGCTGGGGGAAGGGGCTCCTGGAGACCTCCAGCCTACAGCACCTTTGCTGCCTCTGAACACAGTCTACTGCCAGATTATGTCATCTTCGCCAGAGGGATAGGTCACTTCTTCTGGAGAACCAACTGCTTTCCTGAGCATGAGGTCTTGGGAGGGTCTTGGGACATCTAGGAGGGCACAAAGCAGTAGGATGTGTCCCTCACATACCTCTCCCCTCCCCCAGCCCCCTGGTGTCCTCCTCTACACACCTGCCTGCCATCCAAGCCCCACCCCCCGCGATGACCCTCGGGCTGGGGTGGGGCCCACCTGCTTCTAGGGCCCCCTGGGCTACTCCTCAGAGACCCTATCCCAGCACGGTTGTCCACAAATGGTGAAAACTGAGGCCCAGAAGGAGAGGGCCTTACCCAGCTTCAGCCTTCTGTCATCTCCATGGGCCTTCCTCCGTGGCCCCCAGAAATGAGAAACCCTGGTTCGAAGAGAGGGCTCAGACCACCCGGTGACTGGGAGGTGCCTCCAGCAGTCTCAGCCCTGCCTTCCAGAGCCCTGAAACCACTCCATCCTACTTACTCCGAACCCCCACCCTGCCCCGGCTTTGGCTTAGCTGAGCTTCTTCATGCCGCTGGGGCGCTGCCTGCTTTTCCCTGTGAAGACCCTCCCCACCCCGTCCACTGGCCTGCTTCCCATGAGCTAAGGAAGGGCCCAACACCAGTCCCTGACCACCCCTCTCCACCAGCCCCGCCTGGGGACTCCCTGTCTCTGGGGTTGGGGATCCTCTGAGGCCTTCTCCAGGATGACCTGCTGAACCAGGTCAGGGAGAGGCAGGGAGGGCTGGGGAGAGAGGACCAAACAGGATTGCAGGGCAGGGGCCCCCAGAAGATGCTCCACTTGTCTCCCCCAGGGCTTGTCTGTGTTCTGGGTGTCAGGCGAGGCTCCTGGCCGCCCTGCCCCCACCAGGTGTGGGGCTTCCGGCTCCTGAGAGGTCCCTTTGTCCCTTATCTTCTCTGCCTTGGTGGCTGTATCCAGATAAGCATCCTACCGGGGACTGAAATTCCAGCCTGGCTGCCCTGTCCTCCACCTGGGGGTCTGGGACCTGCCAGCTGCACTTTCCCCAGGACCCACCCAGAGTCTCCAACCCACTTAGAATCCCCTCCAGCTGCACATTTTCCCCGGGACTCCCTCTCCCGCCTGTACAGTTGGACCTGAACCCCCACCGCCCCGTTGGCCAAGTAGACTCGTGCCTCACAACAGCCCCAGGCGCGTGCACACACATAACCTCCTCAGACCCTCCCCATTTTGTTGACAGTGGGCCACTCTGAGGCCCCTCCCCTCCCCTCGTTTCCACCCCATCTAGCTGGGGGTGGGGAGGTAGGCCCTGTGGCCCCTGACCTACCAGTGGGAGCCCAAAGCTGTTGAGCTGACCCCTGTGTGATCCCACCCCCCACCCAGGCAACCCCCAGATGCACACATCCCCGAACTTCCTGGACCACCCCTCTCAGGGACTCTGTCTCCATCTCCTAGCCCAGTTCAGCCTCCTTCTTCCCCGTCTCCCCCCTCCCCCCTCATTAAGCCTCCTAAACCCGCCAGCTCCCTGAAGCAGGAAATTGCATTCTGCCAAGATTAAATGGACTTGAACGCCCTGCCTCTGCCCGCAAGGGAGGGGAGCTGAAAGGAGCCAAGTTTGCTGGGGGGGGGGGGGGCGGGCCTGGGACACCGAATCCCAGGTTGGGGAGGAGGGTTCCAGAAGGGTGGGGTATTTCTGGATGGGGTGGGGGCTTCCTCAGGGGCCGAGGGGAAAGGGCGGAGACTGTGGGGAGACAGGGGGCAGGAGGGACGGCCTCCCCCCTCCGAGGGCCTGGAATGAGACACAGGGAGACGAAGCCACCCTGTGGGGGTGGGGGTATTCTGATTAGGTAGGGGGGAGGGGTGGGGAGTAGAAAGTGGGGAAAGGGGAGGGGAAGGGGCGGGAGGGACGGTGATTGGGAGGTGAGAGGGGACGCCTGTCAGATTGAGAGCCGACCTACAGGAAATGGGAAATGAACTTTGGGGGTTGCATGGACTGCTTTTTTGGAGTCCCCAGAGGAAGGGGGTGGCACACATCACACTCCCCACTGGCCCGAGGTCTCCTGGCAAGAGCTCAGTCAGGTGGGTGAGAATCCCTGCGTGCCCTTGGGCCCTTGCCCAGCCCAGGTTACCCAGAGCCCCCACCCCTGCACTATGTGGAAGACCCCACCAGGAGACAGCAGGACAGTCCCTCCTGGGCAAAGATGCATTAAAGGTCATTACACCCCAACGCTCCAGCCCCAGGCTGCCGGCACAGCAGGCCCCATACCCTATAGTTGGGGGGATTATCATCTGCCCGCCCCACGCTGAGGCCCTCAGATGCTGCTCCTTCTCCCCAGGCCACAGGGCTGCCTACAGGCCCCAGCTAGATGTAAGGGGAATGGGGGAGGGGTTGTACCAGCCTTTCCATTTCCCAGGTGGCAGGGACAGGGACAGCTGCGCTGAGTGTGGACCTCAGAGGGGCCGTTCCTGCCCCAGGGCCCAGCCCTCTGAGTCTGGGTCACCCCTTCAGAGCCTGGCAAGTCCACGTGCACTGAAGGAGCAGGAAGAACAGGGTGTCCAAACCTGGTATGATCCCTGGGAGCAACCCGCCAGAGGCTGGACTACAGGCAACAGTGCTTACCAAGCAACCTCTGTGTATTAGCCTGTCCTTTGCCCCGGGGCCGTGGTGCGCACTGGAAAGGCCGGCCCGCTCTATCGGCACCATGGCCTGGAGTGGAGGGCTATGGGACGAGTCCTCCAGGAGGGAAGTAGAGGTCACTCTGTGCCAGGCAGAGAATTCAGGTCACCTGAGGAGGGCCTGAGAGAGCTCGGCCTGGCTGAACACGAGCAGGCAGTGTGTCAGCCATGGGACGGAGGGGCTGGAGGTCCATGCGGGTATGGGGCAAGCCTGGGCCGTGGGTAGCGGTAGGAACTCATCTGAGCTCTGGAGCCGAGCTCGGTGGGCTGCGTCCCTCCTACCACCCCCGCCCCTGCTCCCAGGGCTGTTTGTTCAGATGTTGGTGCCCATTTCAGGCAACCTGAGCTGGACAGATGGTTTCCCCGGAGGGAGGCTGGCTCTGTTCTGGCTGCTGGTGGAAACACGCTTTACCTGTCCAGATGTGGTACAGTCCATCCCATGTCCACGGGAGGGAGACGGATATGTGCCTGGCAAGGGCGTCGAGGGTCACCCTGGCAGGCCCTGTGCTGGGCCTGCTGGGAAGGAATGCAGCTGAGTCCAGATCAAGCCAGGGTGGCCAGTACCTCCCACAGTCTGCTCCTCAGTCCCTGGGCCTCTTCCTGGCTGGTCCTCAGTCTCTAGTCAGATCAGGGGAGTCAACTGCCAGTGAAATCGGAGGGGTCCTGTCTGTCAGGTAACTGACACTGCCTTGTCCCGGCTCCGTGTCCCCAAGCTATCTGCTGTGGACACACGGTTCCCCCTCCCCTCCCCTCACAACCTCCCTCCGATCCTCCTCCCCTGAGACTTCTCTCAGGGAAGGCCCATCAAGGCAGCTCCAGCCCTGAGGGTTACTGCCTGGGATCTGACATGCCTCCCGCTCCGGGCTGCAGACCAGAGACCCTCGGGCAGGCCAGCTCAGCTTAGGCACCTCTCCTCAAAGAAGACACTTTAGTCCCCTGTCTTGGCTTCCCACGGCTCCCAGGGGCCTCATCACAGGGCGAACTGCTCTGTATCTGTTTTGTCCCCGTTGCCGGTGGGACTTCGAGCTCTGGAAGGATGGAGACCACGTCGGTCTCAGTCATACATTGTCCCTGGGTCCTGGCAGCACTGGGTAACAGCTCAGTCAGCTGATGGACTGGCCGCAGGTACAGTGGATTTCTAAGACTTTAAGGCAAAAGTCATTCATTGCCTGGAATATGAACAGCCTGCATGGCCCTCTCTTTCTCAGCCCCTGGGGTGCGGGGTGGGGAGTGTGTGGGGAGAAGCCCGAAATGTTTTCTGCCTGCCCAGAGCTCAAAATTTTCCAGGAGGAAGGGCCCGGGACAAAGGAAATAAGTGTCATGCCCTTGGACCCCAGAGAAGCCAAGGATGGGCTGTCAGAGTCGCAGGGAGAGGGCGGGCTGTCAGGGTCAGGGGTCAAGGGTGCTTCCTGCAGGGACTTCATGGGTGGCACTGCGGTCAGGTGGGTGAGAAGGGAGGGCTTCCTAAGCTTCCGATCTCCAGTTCGCTTCTCTAGCTGTGGGGTCGAGCCTCAATCATACCCAGTGCCCCCCATGCTGCCAGCTCTGATCTGCTCCTGCTCCATGGCTGGGTCACCAAACAGCTGACAAGACAATTTGTTTCCTCCATTCCTTAGCGACCAGCCTTCCATCCCCTCCTACAGACAGACAGCCTCCGCTCCCCACAGGCAAACTGGACTCTCCCCCTGCCCAACCACAAGGCCTGTTCAAGCACACTGTCCCATTGACCAGGCCCCCCCACCCTGTCCTGGCAATCTGAGGAAGTGTCCCCATCCCAGGGTCCCTGCCCCTCCACGCTGTGCCCTTGGTTAGGAGCCATTGTCCCTTCCACCATCATCTGGCTCCCAGGGCTCTGCGGCTCAGGAGCTGTGGGATTCCAGACAAGTCTCTGGCTCTCCTCTGGATCTTTGGGGTCTCCCAGCTCTAGAGCAGGACGCCTCCCCCTTGGCTGGCAGGTGGCCTGTAGGAGAACGAGGGCATGTGTTCTGGGTTTGGGCTAGCATACCCCCTAGGCTATAGATAGTTGCTGGCATTTCCCCAGCTTGTCTTATAAATGCTCTCTGGGGACACCAGCTTCTGGGCCCTGATTCCTGGTCCTGGAACCCCAGGGACCCCTCTCCACTGAGGCAGAGGTATTTGGGATTTCTTGGTGTCCGGGGATCAGGCTGGTCCTGGGATCCCAGCAGCACAATGTGAGGCCTGCTCCCTGCAGGACGTGTGCTCATGGGGTATGGGAGACAGGGTGCTGGCTCTAACCCCAGAGGAGAGAAGGTGTCGAGAGTCTCCCTGGCACCCAGAATCTAGGCCATCGGGCGTCCCAGGATGAGGTGGTCTCTGTTCCCATCCGACTGACACTTGTCCTGCCCCAGCAGAAGGCTCGCATCAGCCTTGTCTTGCCCTGCTGGTGCCCCCTTCTCCTGCACCCTCTGACCCCGCCCAGGTGGGCCTCCAGTGCTATATGAGTCTGCCAGGGCCAGCAGACCTCCCTGGAGGGTCTGCCCAGCTGGACAGTGCTCCAACCAATGTCAAACCACCATCAGTGAGGCCCACCCCTCTGCCACCTGCTGCTTCCATGAGCGGTCCTGCTTCCCAGTGCTTCAGCCTCGGGCTCTCAAGTGTGGAGACCCAGGACACCCCTGGCAGAGCCAGAGTCTGATTCAGAGCCACAGAGTGCTGGCGGGAGAGAAGAGGTCTGTCCTTCCCTGGATTCCAGAACTCCGGGAAAGTTTGTGGCCCTTGAGAAGAGGTGAATGGGAGATTTGCAGGGAGACTCGAGGGTGCCTGGAGAAAGGCTCAGGGACCAGGGTGTTCCCACCTGCCACACCCCCATGCTCACCTAGGGCTTGGTCTGGTCTCCTCCCTCACCAGCCTAGCCTGGGGTCTGGGAGCCTGGGAGGAGCAAGGGTTAAAGAAACTTTGGACAGGTGGAGCGGGGGCGGTGGGTGGGCACAACCTTCTAACATCCTCTCCTCCCCAACCCTGGCCCCAGGCCCCATCACCTTCTTCCCAGAGGTCTCTGGTTTACTCCTCCCCCAGCCCTCCTCCCAGCTGCCAGGAGAACAGAAAAGAGGTAACCATGCCTGCCATGGTGAGCCCCGTGGCTTTGTCTGGGCCAGCGGAGCCTCCAGGGCTGGTGGGAATAATAACTGATGGAAAGTGTCAAATACAGACTTCATTGTCCTGCACATGGGGGCCACAGACCCAGGTGTTTGGGCACTCGTGGATCCTATGAGGATCTTGTGGGTCCTCAGTGGGAAGGGCAGCAGGAGCCCCTCCCTCAGGTGGAGTGGACTAGGGCTAGAGCTTTTTTTTTTTTTCAAAGAGGTTTTTTTTTTTTTTTTTAATATTTTATTTATTTATTTGACAGAGATCACAAGTAGGCAGAGAGGCAGGCAGAGAGAGAGAGGAATGCGGGGCTCTCTCTGAGCAGAGAGAGCCCAATGCAGGGCTCCATCCCAGGACCCTGGGATCATGACTGGAGCCAAAGGCAGAGGCTTTAACCCACTGAGCTGCCCAGGCACCCCTTCAAAGAGGTATTTTATTTTTATTGTTTTTTAAAGATTTTATTTATTTATTTGACAGACAGAGATCACAAGTAGGCAGAGAAGCAGGCAGAGAGAGGGGGAAGCAGACTCCCTGATGAGCAGAGAGCCCGATTCGGGGCTTGAACCCAGGACCCTGAGACCATGACCTGAGCTGAAGGCAGAGGCTTAACTCACTGAGCCACCCAGGTGCCCCTGGCTTTTCTTTTTTATTTTTTTTTTCCTTTAAGATTTTTTATTTTTTTTTTAAAGATTTTATTTATTATTTATTTGTCAGAGAGAGAGAGAGAGATCACAAGTAGGCTGAGAGGCAGGCAGAGGCAGAGGGAGAATCAGGCTCCCTGCCGAGCAAGGAGCCCGATATGGGACTCGATCCCAGGACGCTGGGATCATGACCCGAGCCAAAGGCAGCCGCTTAACCAACTGAGCCACCCAGGCGTCCCTAACTTTATTTTTAAGTTATCTCTACACCCAACATGGGGCTCAAACCCACAGCCCCAAGATCAAAAGTAATGTGCTCTACAGACTGAGCTAGCCAGGCATTCCTGGGACTGCTGTTTGATAAAGAAGATTGAGGGGGCGTCTGGGTCACTCAGTTGGTTGTTAAGCAACCGTCTTTGGCTCAGCTCATGATCTAGAGTCCTGGGATCGAGAGCCCTGCATCCGGCTCCTTGCTCGGCGGGGAGTCTGCTTCTCCCTCTGAACCCCCACCTTCTCATGCTCTCTCTCTCTCATTTTCTCTTTATCAAATAAAATATATATATTTTTTAAGATTTTATTTATTTATTTGACAGAGAGAGAGAGATCACAAGTAGGCAGAGAGGCAGGCGATGCGGGGTGGGGGTGAACGGGTCAGGAAGCAGACTTCCTGCTGAACAGAGAGCCCGATTCAGGGCCCAATCCCAGGACCCTGAGATCATGACCCAAGCCAAAGGCAGAGGCTCAACCCACTGAGCCACCCAGGCGCCCCAACAAAATCGTTTAAAAGAAAGAAAGAAGGGACGCCTGGGTGGCTCAGTGGGTTAAAGCCTCTGCCTTCGGCTATAGTCATAGTCCTGAGATCGAGCCTCGAACTGGGCTGCAGGCTCTGGGTTCCCTGCTCGTGGGGAGTCTGCTTCAGACTCTCCTTCTCCCTCGGCCTCTCCCTCCTGCGCTCTCTTTCTCTAAAATAAATAATAAATAAACCTTAAAAAAAAAATAACAAAGGAGATTGGGATGGGCAATTCTTACCCAAACAAAATCTTGTCTTTGGGAGTTTCCTGTCTTGGGTGAAGGAGAAGCGGGAGTGGGCGGGGCCTTACGCAGCCTGGGCCTCAATCTGGGTTTTTTTGGTAGCCCCCCCCAAAGTCAGGCTGCCCATTTGTGCCCCCAGGAGGGGTTGCTGTCCCAAGGGACAGGGAAGCTGGAAGTGACTTCCCTCCTGCCTTGGCACCACCACCCACCGTGGCCCTGCGGTCCCTGGCTTTGAGAACCAAGCCCGTGGCCACTGGGGTCACACAGATCCTTTGTGTCCATCCTGGGGGAAGGTCCCCCCAAGCTGATTGATGGCATAGGAGAACAGGCCTAGGGACAGAACAGGGGAGGGGAGGGGTACCCCTGCTACAGGGCTCTCCCCAACTTCTTCCTCTTTGAAAACTCTTCTTTGGGGGGGCCCACCTATGATAGCAGAAGTCTACTACAGACACAGGTCAAAGCGTCAAAGAGTTACCTGCGGATGGGACGAAGTCAGGCAGTGCTTGGCGCTGGAGCCCCATTAGCCCCTAGATCCAGTCTACTCTGCCCAGGGGGCACCCACCTGTCCATCCTGGACTCTCAGCATCTCTCCTCCTAGCCAGGAGGGAAGCAGGGGCAGGGAGGGGATGTGGGGTCTCATGAATTTACAATGACTAGACTAATGAAGCAGGTGCCTAGGGAGAGAGTTCCCTAGTAGGGAGGGGGAGGGACAGGTACTGGACAGTGTCAGCATTGCCTTTCCGCCATCCTTCTAGAACACCCTCTGCCCAAATCTGGCCTAGGGTTCCACTAAGCTAAGCTCCTTAGCACCAGGATACAGCATAAACAACATCTGTCCCCTATTGTCCTGGGGTCTAGGCCCTGGGGCCCTGAGATCCTCAGAGACAGGGGTCCGAGAGGGTCTCTGCTGACGGGGCTGCCCCCTCACACAGGCCTGCCCAGCGACGCACAGCCTTCTTCTCACCACAGACCTGGGCCTGGAGAAGAAATAGGGAAGAGGCTGCCCTATTCTCCAGGGTCTAGTCTGGGTGGAGCAGTTGGGGAGGAATGAGGCCTGAGTCTTCTCACCAGCCCCTCTGACCCTCTACCTCTGGCTCCTGGAGGTAGCACCACCCCCCAACCCTACCTTCTAAGATCCAGAGAAGAAAAAAGAAGAATGAGGTGTCTGAGGATGAGGATTGAGGGGTGGAAATTACCTCAAATGAATTTTAAAAACCCCTGGCTGGTTGCCATGGTGACAGAAAGGTGCATCCCATTGCCATGGCAACAGGCAAACACCGAGGTCTGCTGCTGGGATTGGGGATTTGGGATGTGGCCGGAGGGGGTGGGTGGAGGAAGCTGGGTTTGAGCTAGAGCAGAGGGGGGCACTATCCAGCCTGGGATCACCCAGTCCCAACATTCCAGGGGCCAGAAGTCCAGGTGTGGGGGCAGATGAGAACCGGGTCATTGGGAGAAATCCCCTAGCCCCCACCGCCCACCCCTATCTCACAGGTCTCCACCCTAGGAGCCCTGAGTGGAACTCTTGAGTCCCTTTAACTGGGCTCCAAACTGGGCAGACTGGGGTTTGGAGACCATCCAAGTAGGCTCCTGACCTCAGGGAGTGGCAGTCTGGGAGTCACCATTATAATCATTGGTCTGAGAAAGAGAAGCGCACAGCCAGGAATCTGCTCTCCCAGGCCTGAAGGACCCTGTGTGACACCTGAGGACAGTTACGCATGCCTGGGTGGTTGTCACTGTGCACTCCTGGAGTATGCCCTCAGGCCCTGGAGTATGGCTCCTCAAGGTGGCCATCCTGTCCTCCAAGAGCCACAGCCCCTGGGACTAGCCATGTCGCTGGGACCCTGGTTGAGTGTGAAGGTCCAGGGACAGGCAGAAAGGCTCCTGTTCCATCACTACTGGGGACACTCTCGGAAGCCCAGGACAGCCTGGGAGCCAGAAGCACAGGTCACATTCAACAGGTCCTGGTGGAGACTCAGGGCTGATTTGGGCAGCTACTGACCACTACCACCCCCCACCCCGCCCCGGGGCTGACCCTCTCACACCCGCAGGCTCCACGCAAGAGACTGGGCATTCAGGCTTTCTGACCCCAAGGCCCGACAGCCTACCGCCAAGGCCATCTCTGGGGATCCCAGTGACTCCAGAAGATGCTTGTTAGGCACACTTGGGAGCTCCTGGAGTCTCAGGCTTTTCCATTAATGCATTAGTGTAGCCAAGGTTCAGAAATGATGTGGGCTGCCCGTGGCCTTGGCGATGTGGCTCCTTGCGCAAGCGTGGCCCTGTGAGAGGCGGGTCAGCAAAGGCGGCGGCAAGGGCCGGGGCAGGGTGGTTTACCTTTCCAGTCTGCTAGCCTCAAACAGGATTTTTCCAATCTAGATTCCCAGACCCTTCCACAGAGAGTGTGCCCTGGGCATGAGAGTGTTGAGGAGACACCAGAGCATCAGGGAGGCTAGGAACACCCCCACCCCGAAGATCTGGGGTGGGTAGAGAATGGAGGGGAAAAGCAGCCCTTGGGCAGGTTAGAGATGTCTCCTGACTCTGGAGAAGTAGGAAAGAACCCCAGGCACTCTGAGGCCTCCTGCCATCCCTCAATGGCCTTGGCTGGCTCTTCCTGGAGGCTGGTTAGCAGTGGTGAGAGGAGAGCTCTTCCCCGGAGCTCTGGGAGGGGAGATCCAGCCCAGCGTGGCCCCCGTGGGGTCCTGCATCCCCACTGGTCCAAGTTGCTCTAGGTTAACAAATTTCACTTGTATGGCAATAGCAATTCTGCTCAGCACAGAAAAACCTCCTGGTGAAGGCCTCATGTACCCTAGCTTGGCCAGGCTTGGCTCAGAGGGAGCATTTATCACTGGGGGCAAAGGTAGGTCTGAGGCGTGGCTGGAGTTACAGCTGATGGGGTGGGGGTGCACCCAGGCCATGCTTCTCACGCACACCCCTGGGTATGCACAGGGATGGGACGGATGGCCCAGCAGAGCTGGCCTGCGGGGACTCAGGACCACCAGCCTCCTGACACTTGCCTCAAGGTGGCTGAGCCCTCTTCAGAGTGGGGACCCTCACGCTGCCCCAGGCCAAGCCCGCATCAGTCTCCATCCCTCCCCGCTCCCCGCCCACACCATGCTAAGTAGGGCACAGCCGCCACTGCCCCAGGCTGGTATTTGAGGCCTGGAGCACCTGGGGCCACGCATAAGAGGCCAAGCCAGGAGCAGAGGACCCCAGCCTGGGCTAGTCCACCTTGGCCTCTGGCTCCCAGCCAAAGGAACCTGACCTTTCCCTCAGGGGGCTCACCAGATGACAACCAGACTCCCAGCACCAATAAACCAGAAGGACAAAGATCTGGGGCCCGTTAGGCAGGACCCAGACACTGAGAAAGGTGGGGACTCCTCCCCCAGGCCTCCTCATGCAGCCCGCACCCCCTCCCCCACTTCATCATCAGGGTTTCTCCCAGCTTGGCAGAATCAAGTAGGCTGCCTTGTGGGATCGCGCTCTAAGGGCTGGTTTAGAATCCATGCATGACCCCATGGATCACCTGGGCCCCACCCCCTGAGTCAGGAATGCTCAGGGTCTCATTGGCCTTACCATTACCGATGTTCTTTTTAATTTCGGGGCTGCTTTGGATAACTGAACTAAGGATTGACCCCTAATGTGGCATCTCCCTGCCCCTGGGTACAGTTGTGGACAGTGTAGCATCCTGTCCAGACTAGAGCAGGAAATCAATGTGTCTCAAGGACAGCGTGTACCCTTGTCCCTGTAGGAGACCTGGCGGGATTGGGGGGGATCGCCTTGGCTAGTGTGGCACCTGGAGGAATTTTCCTCACTCACTTCTGAATCCTGGGCGAGGTCCCATCCCAGCCCCCTCACTGGCCTAGGAGGCCTACCGTTCAGGCTTGCCCCTACCCTGAGCCTGGAGGCCCAGCTCTGCCCCCAGAAACTCAAGTTTTGACCCTGCCTCCCCCTGTGGTTCCTAGGACAAAGGTTTGGGCTGGGACCTGGCAGATACTGCTTATCTTGTCATAAATATTTATCAGGCTCTAGGGGCCAGAGCCTGCAGCTGGCTGGGAAAAGGGGGGAGGCGGGGGTGGGGCAGATGCTTCAGAAGGATCTCAAAGCTTTCCTAATGAGGGTACCATGAGGGGAGTGTGCCACCTGGGCCTTGGAATCCTTGGGGAGGGGGAGGACAGATGGACAGCGGGACAGTCAGGGGGAGCCTGGGGGGACTTGGGCATGCTCCAGCAACCAGACCTCCCCATGCACCCCAGGAATGTTGGGGAGGAGGATTCAGAAGAGGCCAAAGCTAGGGAAGACATGGCAGGCTCCTCCCTGGACTGTCCTCTCGCAGAGTGTTCTTGGGAACCGTGCTCCCCACAATCAGTCCCCAGACTGTGTGCTCTTGCCCTCACAATCCTCCCCACAATCCTCCCAGAGCTGTGCTTCCCACATCGCATCCTTTGAAGCTGTGCTCCCACCAATATCCTCCTCCCAGATTTGTGCTCCTACAGATTCTTCTCCTTCCAGAGCTGTGCTGCCTGAACTGCCCACCTCTAAGGAGCTGTGCCCCACACAAACCTCTCCTGACCATCTCCGCTGACCCCATGCCTACCTCCTAGAACTGAGTCTTCACAGAGCTGGGACCCCAAAAGGGGTTACTCCCCGCCACCCTCCAGAGCTATGCTCTTCACATATTCAGGAACCCCCCTTGCCCCCATCATGAGCCCCTCTCCTGACCAAGTGGGACTCTGACCACAGGGGCCCTGGTGAGTGGAGCAGACTTGCCATCCCAGGAGTGGAGGTCCCAGCTTGCCTGTGCGTCTAGCCGCCAGCCGACCCCCGCCTCCCTCATTGGCATGCTAGTGGGACCCACAGGTGGAATCAAAGCCCTCTGCTCGGAGCTGGAGCCTGAGCCCGCGGAGCTGCACAGCAGGGAGCTGGGAGCCTTTGTCTCCCCAGCCCTGGGGGTGTAGGGAGCCCGGGGCAGAGAGGGCACATTCTGGGGCCCAGAGTCTTCTCACTGCCGCAGCCGCAGGCAGGCACAGCTGCAGATAAGGGGGGCAGCCTGAGCCAGTGAGCACCCCCAGTAGATAATGAGGGGCTGGGGGGAAGGGACAGCCTCAGGCACAGCCTTGGGGGGGAAGGCTGCCTCCCAAAGCCCAGAGCGCTCATTAGTGGAAGCCAGGGAGGGGAGGCAGCTAAGTGGGTCAGTCTCCCTCCCCCAGCCCGCCTGACAGGTGTGGGTGGGAGGGAGGACTGCCAGCCTATTGTCCCCCGTTAAAGTCGGTCCCCCTCTGAATCCCTCCTCCCCAAAGAAGCCCCAGCCTTCAAGCCGCTCCCCCTTGGAACCCCCTTTCCCTCTCTGACACCCCTTCTCTCTGTGGCTTCTTTCTCTTCCTGAAACCCCTCCTGAGCCCCTTCCCCTCCCTCCCCTACCACCCCCTCCCCCAGGTGCCGGCCCCTCAGCCAGCCTCCCCAAGGCATCCTCCAGACTGAGCCACACCTGGGAGAAATTGAAATCTTAGACTCTTCCCTACCCCCGCCAATGAAGCAGACATCCCTGTCCTGGCCCTAAAGGCAGGAAAGCATAGCTCCGCTGGGGCATGCTGAGGCCTGGGCCAGAACAAGCATCCAGATTTGGGGGCGGGAGTCAGGCAGGGCTCTCTGCGGGCTCCAGGCCAGGCCTTCTCTGTGCCCCCCCACCCCCCGCTGCCTCACAAACCATCGTCTCTGGGGGCCCATTCTGAGCTCTCCAGCTCCCTTGTGTCCCCCACCCCCAGGAGGGAAGACGATGGTCTTGGCGTATCTATCTCAGGAGTAAGAGGCAAAGAAGGGATGGGGGGGCATCACAGAGGGGAAGTCTTCTCCCTGCAAGGAGGGCAGTTCAAAGAGAAGGTGTCTGCTGCCTGGGTCCAGTTTCCCAATTCAGCAGAGTGCCAGATGAGAGCAGGATGGACAGTGGAAGTGTCGGCTGCCCACCTCCTCAGCTTCCTGCCCCCTCCAATCTTTTTGGCTGGGTCCCTCCCTGATCAAAGGCCCGCTGGGGCTCCCCATTTCCTGGCAAGGCCACCTTCCTCAGGCTCTGAGAGACCTCTGGACCTGCCCAGCTGGTCCCCTGGGGGAGGGCAGAATACGTAAGGTGCTCTGCCACCCTGCTCTTGTGGGGACACAGTCCTGGGAAGAGCTAAGTGTCCCCGTTTCCCGAAGCCCCACCCCAGCCTGAGGCCGCAGGGTCGCGGCAGCCCAATGAGTCCTGGTCTGGCTGCACAAGAGTTAATCTCACGGTGCCCCCCCCCCCCCACCACGTGTGCACAAATTCCAGGAACGCTTTCCATTAAGGACGCTTGCTCCGAGCAGATTTCATTTACATTAATAAGAACCAGAAAAATCTGGGTGGGGGGGCACAGCGGCGTGTGGTAGCTGCTCACGTTTTACATCTGAGTCTGGTAGAGCCCAAGGGGCTCGGGCTGGGGCTCCAAGTTTTAGAGGAGAGGCCCCGCCGATCTAGTGCTGGGGTGCCTAGTCCAAGGTGAGTGGGCAGAGTCCATCCAGCCTTGGGAGATCCCTGTCTGAGGGAGGAGGCAGAGCCCTGCAGATTCTGGGACCCCAAGCCTGGGCAGCAGGGGTGGGGGTACCCGAGCCAACCAGGCTCTAGGCTCTCCCAGTCTGAGGGGAGATGACAGAGCCCAGTCTTGGGTGGGTTAGGACACCAACCTATGGGAATGATGAGGGGCAAGGGCAGGAGCCCTGGGTTTCCACGAGCTGTTTCCATGAGGGTTAGCTGCTCCCCATCTCTGAGCCTCAGTGGATCAGTTTGAGAAGGCTGCTTCCTCCCCTCACAGCTAGGTGTGGCTGCAGGTACTAGAAGGGAAGGTTCTAAGCCTCCAGATCTATTTCAGGCACACTGTGCCACCTTCCGTAGCCTCCCTTTCTCCTTCAGCTCTCTCAACCCTAGGGCGGAGCGGCAGACTCTGTCAAGTGAGTTCAAGAGCCTAGGCAGGTGGAAGCCCCCCAAATCCTCTTACCTGGGGAAGAGGGAGCCACAGAGAGAGCACATGCATGTGCAAGGCTGTGCCTGGCCTCCCCCTTCCCAGCTCCCACCTGCCTCCAGGCCAGATTTCCTTCCTTGGGTAGGTGATAAGGAGAGCCTGACTTCCGCCCCCTTGGGCCAGAGCAGCCTGCAAATGTGCATGGAGGTGAGCTTCCCTGACTGGACCTGGCCTGCCCGCGTCCAGGTGGTCAGGGAGAGGTATGTGTGAGCTGGTATGCTTGGCGCATGTGTGGGGGATTTTTGGGGTCTGCAGGCATCTGTGTGTCCTCAAGGCGAGGATGGGGGGCTGGGGAAACTCTGCCCGCTGCTGCTGGTTGAGGATCGGGGTGTGCATGCTCCTGCTGAGTGCTTGTGAGTACAGGGGGCTGACCCTCGACTGGGGTGTTGGGCAGAAAGCAAAAGGGGAGGAAGACCCCCAGCTGGTGCCCCCAGGATTTGGGTCCAGCCCTGCCTTCCTCCATGCCCCACAGATGGGCATCTTGGGGCACACGGCACTGAACCCAACACCCACACAGCAGGCCGGGCTCCCACATCTGCACCACCCCCGCCAGGGCCCAAGCAAGAGGATAGTGGGGGGACACTTAATTACATCCATGAATCATTTTCAAATAGCTCCTGTCCAGCCAGACTCAGGGGTAGGTGGTGCCTGCTCGGGGCTGGGAGCCTGGAGCTGGGAGCTGGCCTGGGTGCATCAGGCTCTTGGGGCCCTTTCAGTCTGGTAGGCAGGCGACTGGGGGTCTGGGCCAGGCCTCCTGGCCCCTCCCCCTCCTACTGTGGCTTCACCTCCCCCATCAGCGTGCAGACTTTGCCACTGCTACTCAGTTGTCTTATCTAGGTGGCTGAGGCCAGGGGGTGGAGCGGAACTGACTCCCCCAGACCCAGCCGCCCCTATCTCCGTTATCTTGCCCCCGCATCCTCCTCCCGCCCCTTGCAGCACCACGGACTTTTCCTGCTCCTCTTCCCAGCATCCTCTAGGCCTTGCTTTGTCTGCAGTTGTCTTTTTTCTCTGCCTCTCCCTGTCTGTCTTCTCTCTCTCCCCAGGGCATTATGGTGGCGGGGGGCGGGGGTGCGTCCCAAGGCCCAGCTCGCTCCACCCCCAGCTCCTCAGCTGAAACTGGAGCTAGTCCTGCCCAAACCTGAGCCTGACCTTGTGCCTGCAGCTAAGGTCTCCCTTCTCCACTGAGTTCCTTCTGCTCAGGGGCCAGCTAGACAGGAGCCCCTAGGTGAGAATCCACGCTCAGCACTTGCCAGCTTGGTAACCTCCAGCAACTGTTCTGCTTTGAGCCTGTTTCCTCTTTAAACCAGATGAGAGCAGTGCAGGGACTAACCCCGATAGAGGGGCACTGCCTCTGGTTTGTGTCTCCAGGTGGAAAGCTCCCCTTCTGCCTTCCATCTTTGGGAAGCGGGGTGAAGGTACGTGGGCATCCCCTGCCTCCAGCTAAAAGCCCTGGGTGAGCCTGGCCCAACTCCCCTGACTGCAGAGACTGGCTGTGGATCCGTTGTGGGCTCTGCCAAGAGAGTATTTCTGTGAGTCAATAATCAGGCCGGTGGGTGAAGGGAGTGTGAGAGGCAGAAATGCATTTTATCGACCACAGAAACTATTTACCTGCTTTGGAAAGAAATGCTAAGAGACTGAAGCACTCACTGTGCCTGGGGCCAGCCTGGCTCATGCCCCACAGAGGGTAACAATTCCCCTTCCAGCAGAGGGAATTCTGGGTTGGGGGGTGCTTGGTAGGGTCTTGTCAGGTACCTGCAGGGTCTGCCAATTTGTTGCTTGCCTGACTCGACACAGAGCAAGGCCGGAGTCCCAGTCATGTGCTCCTGAATCTGAGACCTGGAAGAGGCCCTGGGACCCTCCAGCACATCAGAACTTGCCAGAGAACCCCCCACTCCCCACCCCCTAAACCAGCCTGGCCCGATAGACGATGCCGTGCTGCCACCTGGTGGCCACCAGCAGCACAAAGTCCTTCTCTGGGCCGCTCTCCCCCTCACACCCCACCTGTCCCTGAGGACACTCATCCCTCGGGAATCAGGTTGTCTAGTGGCTGGGCTCCAGGTGCCCTTGAGACCCCCCAGCCAGACCGCATACCTGGGGAGCTTAGCTCAGGCCTGGCCGCTCGTCTGGGTTTTGAAACTTGTTTGATGCTTGGCCATGACAGCTGTTCCTGGATGGCCCTCAAAGCCTGAATATGCAGCAGTTGTCCCAGCCAAGGGCAGGCTGGACTTGGGATCCCTGGAGATCCCTCCAGTTCAGCCAGAGTCCCTTCCAAATTTGGCATTCGGGTTTCCCTGATTAGGGCGATTGCTCTGCCCTCACAGCACCCCATCAGGCATGGGGAGGAGGACTGGCAGCTCTGTGGTGGGGCAAGGCAGGACATGGGGCACAGGACACAGGACACTCACTGCTGGGCTTGGGGTTGGAACAGCCCATGAGGGGCTGGTGGGGGGATACCAGGCCCTAGGGGCTTCAGCCATCCAGTACCCAGAACCCCCAAATTGGCCTTGCATGAGAGACCAGAGCCAATGGTACAGCTTGTCAAACTTCGTGAAGGCTGCGGTCACCTGGTTTGGTATACTGGCGACAGGAGTGGCTATGCAGCAGCCTAGAAGTGGGAGATGGGGGCCTCCAGCTTCTCTGAGGGGCTACACACAAACTTCATGCTTACAGGGAAGCCCATGCCAGGCTCTAAGATGCTGTGGTCCCAAGCAGTCTTGGGGGGGGGGAGGGGAGTCCTGAATAGCTGAAAATGGTGGGTGTCCACACCAGGCAGAACAGGACAGATGCAAGTGCCCTTCCTGGTGTGGGGCAGCCCATTTGGGGCTCAAGATGGCTGATGGGGGCCTAGCTCCCTGCCCGGGCTCAGCTGGGCTTCCCTCCTCAGCCCCCAGAGGCTTCTAGTCGCCTTTGATGGGCTGGGTGCATGTAATTAAGAGCTTCCCAGGTCTCAGGATGTCTCTACTGGAAGAATCTTCCAGGCTGGCTGTCAGATCCACTTAACTAGGTTGCCTGTGACTGCTGCGCAAGCTTGAAGACAGCAGCATGTCCGAGATGCATGACAGCTCTGGAGGCCAGGGTGGTCTCCTCACCCCAGGGCTGACCCTGGAAGGCAGGAATCTGTCAGCAGAGGGATCCTTCCTTGTGAGGAGTTACCCCACAGAAGCCCAGGTGTGAGGCTTCCGCACTTGCCTCCTCATTTTCCAAGGCCCCCCTGGGAGGCTGGAGTGAGGGCCCAAGAGCACTCACTTTGCAAGTGCCTCCTGAGTACTTTCCATCCTTTTAGAAGGGCCAGGCCTGCCTGAAGATAAGAAAATGTAACCACCCAAAAAAGCTGTGGGATTCCAGCTTTCAGAGTAAGCTCCCTCCCTAACTATATGCCAAACATGGAGCCCAAGCACTCAGTTCAGTCAGATTGGCACCATGGACGCCCCATCACACCAGGCCCCAGAGCAGCCTCAGACATACTTCCTGCCCTCGTCAAGATGATGGTAAGGACGGGATGACCCCATTTAGAATGGCAAACTCTGCAACACCTGGGAGCAGCTCCTCAGCAGCTGAGGTGAGAAGAGAGAAAGCGAGTGGAGTGCCATGGAGGGCGACGGGACCCTCTCAGGCCCTGTGCTTCAGCAGCGCTGTAACGGCCTGATGCTGCATGCTGGAACAGTCTGTGGAAACTGGAGGCTCACAAGTGCGCACACTCTCTTTGCTCTTTAGAAAATGGAGTGGAAAAGCTGACTCAGTTATGACTGAGTTTTCATGAAGAATTTTAAAACATGTTAACACACTCTTGAAGTTAAGAATCTGAACATGATTGAGGTAAGGAAAATAGCATAAAATACTATTTATAAATAACTTTTAACACACTTATCTCACCATCAGGCTTGACTAGCTCAGACAGGTTCTGCACACCTGGTCACCCGAGAATAAAGAAACACAGACTCATTTTTCAAGGTATTTCTTTTGTAAAGGAGCCAGATTTGGCAACTAGACTGAAAATCTTCCAAAATTCTGTACAAATGTGTAATATACAAATATACACAAGGCTTTTGCCAAGAAAAGACAGCACAACAAATGACAGAGGCGGCTTTGGTGTCACATACCACCTAGGGCATCTCAACACCCCCTAGGAGTGTGAGGGGCTGACAGACCATGACATGGGCTACACACGTAAAACACACTACATTACACTATGTACACTGAAGTATAAAAGACCCACTGTCCCCTTGGCCAGCTCACAAGCCTTCTGGCAGGAAGGAAGGCCATTCTCCAGACAGTCCATATAAGGAGAACTCCTGTAAGTGGGAGAACCTTGTAGAATGGAGTGGTTCGCCCTAAAAACTATTAATAGCACAAGGCATGCCCTTAAAGAGACAGGTGTTAAGAGTGAATTCAGGAGATGGACCACTCCTTGTGCTCAGAGGAGCTCCTTGTTATCTTTCCCTCCCTTCCTCTTTCTCTGAGCCTCACTCCATTTCAGTGAACCGAGCAAACATGGCCTTCCGGACAGCATCTTTGTAGGAATCCGCACCCGACAGTCCGTATGCGCTGCCTTTGGCTCCCAGGCCAGCTCCTTTTAGCCGGACTTGAGCCTAGGGGAACAAAATTTCTGTCAGCAGCTGGCAGGGAGGGTGTGGACTGCTTTAACACCTGCTCATCCGGGTGACTCCCAACCAAACAGAACCACCCACCAGGGACAGGAGGAAGGAAGTTGGGAGACCCAGGGAAGGTTTAAGGACTGAAGAAATAAAATGCACTATGGAAGACAGGCAGAGAGAGAGACACATCCCCCAACCTTGTCTCCCAGTGCCTCCTCAGCAAGCTTCTGTGCCTAGTGAGGGTCCCAGAGCACTCCACAGAAGCCTAGAAAGGCCTGGTAATTATGGGAACAGATCATAGCAGGACCGCCCGATGTCAGAACTTACTTACACGAGACCAACATGTTCTGGCTTTAACAGTCTGACCTAAGCTGTGTTGCCAGGTCTGAGAGGGATCGGATCACTGGTTGTGCTCTGGTCTAGAAGCCCAGTGGGTGGGGGACCTCTGACCCTGAGACCGTATCTCAATCTGAGCTCTGACCAACTAAAGGATTTCTTATGGATAAAAATCCTACTAAATGATAGTTTATTTTATACATGACCAAGATCACTTAGAAATTAAAGCATAGTACACCTTTAAAAAAAAATCCAATCTAAGCTACGTGGATCTGAGTTGGTGTTAAGAGACTATTTCTGGGGGCGCCTGGGTGGCTCAGTGGGTTAAAGCCTCTGCCTTTGACTCAGGTCATGATCCCAGCATCCTAGGATCGAGTCCCACATCGGGCTCTCTGCTCGGCAGGGAGCCTGCTTCCCTTCCTCTCTCTCTGCCTGCCTCTCTGCCTACTTGTGATCCTTGTCTGTCAAATAAATAAATAAAATCTTAAAAAAAAAAAGACTTTCTGACAAAGGACATATACACTTCTCAGAAGATGGCTTTTACCCAAAGATACCAAAAGACCAGAAAAATCAAGTAGGGTACGACTCCCATTCCTCTCAACTGACATCATAAAGGGGGGGGAGGTGGTGACCTAAGGGCAACCTGCAGGGAGCAAGACTCCCACTGGCTGGTGACACGGCCTGAGGAGACATGAACCTACCCCTGGGCCCTGGGCTATCTGGGTGCTTCCAGCGGTCTCCTCACTAGAATAAGCCGGCAAACCGCTGAAGCCCACTCTCACTGCTTACCTCGATGGGGGCTGTGATGCCTTGACACTTTCGTCCCAAACCGGAGCCTTCCCGCCAACCCATGGCCTGCAGCATCTTGTTGCCAATGTTACTGTGGTCAATGCCATCTTTGGTGGGCTGCTCGTAATTCCTGCCAGTGGCAAACACACAGTTACTTACAACAGCCAGAGCCCCAGCTAATGAAGTGGAAAAGGTGCACAACACGTACACAGTGCCAGCATCAAACTGCTTCTTGCGCTTGGGCTCTGGAGGTTCCGGAATGCCATACTTCTCCCGTCTTTCTGCGGCTCGATCTCGGTATTTCATCTGTGTGGGAGAACAAACGATGCTAGAGACATTCAGACTGGAATCTGTAACACCCTAACGCACTCGGACTTCATGATCACCACCCTCAAGGACTTTCCTCATCTGGAGTTTGGCCTCTTAAGATGGTCTGAGATACCAAACATGCTTGTTTCCCTCACTGCACTCAGTCTGATCAACCGTGTGTGGGGCCTGGGCAAGAGCTACACCTGCACCAAGGAGTTTTACTTAATTAGCCACTGTTTGTCAAGCCCTTAGACAGGGCTGCTGGGCCATGAGTGCAGCCTAGAGGAGGGCAGAGCTGCCGTTCCTCTCCCCACTTGGGACAGGCCGATCTCCAGGGACAGACGGCACAAAGGAGGCGTCCAGAGACCTGCTCATCAGTCCCTGGGGAGCTGCACCATAAACAGTGGAAAAGAACAGGAAAGCTGAAGCCCTAACTACTGACAGTGGGAACTACAGAATGATTGTGGGGTGAGAAATTTCAAGTAACTCTGCCCACTGGCTCATTTCTAACCCACTGGCCTCTATTTGTATTTTAAACCCGGTTGGCCCTCAACCTGCTTCGTGAACGATCCAATGCCTCTCCATTACTGGCCTTCACCCCAAACCCTGCCCTGCCTGCTGCTTCCTTCCATATCCCTCCAGTAGTCTTATGCCTTGATGTCTCCTGGGCCTAATGGGAAGCCTCTCTCACTGCAGGCCAAACGAGATTACGTTCTCCTTACTAAAACTCAGTGTACCTCACCAGCAAGTACCCGGCATTCAGGACCTGTGAGCAGAGCTCACAACCTACACAGAGCCCCCAGGTACGGGCTACATGAGCCACAACGGCCAGGTGACCATATGTGACAATCCTATCTTGCCCCTGGGACCTGGAACTATGTGTTACAAATAAAAGCTAAAGGAAGATACAAGACACTCCTTCCAGTGGCACAGTGACACTCATTCACCTCTCTCTCCCTCAGCTCTAAGGCTTCCAGCTCCTGCTCACTCAGCCGGGATCTTCGGTAGATATCCATGTTTTGCTGTACAAGAGATTTGACAGACATCGTAATTAGACCATACTGATCTGCAATGTCTACTTTTATCAATATCTATATTTATTCTGAGAGTCAAAGCCCATTTAGTATACCACAGCAGGAAAACCAGAGCCTGGTGTATACGGACCCGCCATGCTCCTTGCCACTCTCTGATCTGGAACAGACCGTAGTAAGAACAGCCTTTTAAAGGCAATCACTCCAGGCAGGGACTTGCTGAACCTTCACCACAGTCAGGGCGCCCATGTCACCTCCCCTCCCTGCCTCCGACTGGTTCAGAGAAACACGGCCACCTTGTGAAGGTCTGAGAGCTGCTGGTGCCTGACCAGGGCGTCTCTGTTGGGGAACTGGCGCCGGCAGAGCAGGCAGGCCATCTTCTTCCAGTCGGCCAGCTTCTCCTCCTCGCTCTCGAGTCTCTCCACCAGCTCCTCTTCATTGTCACTGTCACCACTGTAAGCAGCAACCAGACCCCTCTGGGGACAAGAGGGCGGGTCAACGGACACACACAGTGAGGAGCCAGGACTTTGTATCTAGATAGATTAACAGTGTAATTCCAGATGTGCAAGAACTCCCACTGCCCCTTGCCATGCTTCAACAGTGAACTGCATTTCATTCTACTGGGCACAACAGTCAGGTCCTTAAGGGCGGGGCCTGCCGGCCTCCTGGGACCCAGGAAAAGTTCTTGGATGGTTGCTTCCAAACAACTATGAATGAGAACCCCAAATAAAACAGATCAGAGTAATGGCCCAAACAGACCACTACCTATCAAGTAACACGTTTTATTGCCTTAATTTTCTCTTTCCAGATTGTTAAGATGCTCTATTTACAAATGCAATAAAACTCAACTGAGCTTAGGAATTCAGGTTTCATTCAATGCTCCAGCTCACCAGCTCTAACCCAGAAAACAAAGCCCTGGACACAGATTGTATGTGCAGGAGCTGCTCTCAATACCCACTGACAGGAGCATATCCAGTTCTGAGGAGGAATCACAGCCCAGATGAAGCCGAGACTCCCAGTGAGACATGGAGACAAACAGCACAAACACACCGGCGGTCCTCCCTTACCTTGAGAGGATTCTCCTCATCTCCATTCCGCACCAGTTCTGGGATGAGCTGCTGCCTTTCGGCCAATGCTCCCTGGGAAAGAGAGAATTGGTCATAAGCCTCAAGTTTTACTTCAGTTCCCAGCTCGAAGTGCAGCCATTCCTGCTACTGTTACCTTCTTCTCAAACAGAGCAAAGCCAGCATCTGCTGCAGCAGACTCTCTCCTTTCTTCTTCCCTCAAGGAATTAACAGGTTGAAAGCTGTTTTTAAAATTTTCTTTCTGCTTGTTTAAACTCTTAGCCCAGCGTTCCATGTCTTTGGCGATCTAATGCCGAACAACCAGGAGAAAATGATACAGGACTTTAGGGAATGGTGTCTGGCGCCACAGTGAGCAGCCAGTAAGAGTCTCACCTCAATCACATGCTCTGCAACGAACCCCCTGCGCCCTTACTTCCCACCCACAAATTTCTTCATATGACCAGAGTCATGAACGAATATTATGCAAAAGCCTGTGAATCTTCTAGGATATTCTTCCCTCTAAGTATATACACAGGCAATTGACAACGTATGGTAACATTAACAAATTACAAAATGCTCTGCGAACTTAATGTAAGTAAGACATGTGGCCCCGTTTTTAAAACATCCAAATAAAACCGACACAGATGCCGCAACTCAAAAAACCAAACCAAACCAAACCAAAACTAAAACAAAAAAAGCCCAACCGCCCAGAGAGAACTGAGGTCAGGGGGTCGTGGTCTTTCACCTGCTGGGCTGTTTTGCTCTTGGGTTTCTCCTTCTTTTCCTTCCCCTCTTTTGCAGGAGGTAGACCTGTCTGCTGATGGGAGCTGGAGTCTGCGGCTGGCACATATGTCTCCTTCTCTCCATCCCAGTAAAGGTACTGCTGGGTCAAGGAATTGTAGTAGTACTAGAAACAAAGCACAATTAATACAGACTTTCTGCTTTGTACCATTCAAGGATTATTTTGTTAAAAAGGTATGTCAAGGGGTGCCTGGGTGGCTCAGTGGGTTAAAGCCTCTGCCTTCGGCTCAGCTCATGATCCCAGGGTACTGGGATTGAGCCCTGCATCGGGCTTTCAGTTCAGCAGGGAGCCTGCTTCTGCCTCTCTGCCTACTCGTGATCTCTGTCAAGTATTTGTCAAGATTGTTTTGTTAAAAAAAACTAAACACAAACACAAAACATGTTGCAGGAGCAGTAGTCTTTCCTGCCCAGAGAAGCTGCTGTATGTGTTGGTGTGGTAAGGATTAAGAACCAGCCAGGGAAGAGGCGTGAAACTTCTTGGGCAAAAGCAGAATATGGTTTCTAAAGAGTGTAGTTCCATTAATCTAATCCCTGGGCCTGAAGGGCACCTGAAGAGCCATGTGTCTGACTCCTCTCCACTGACAGACCATTGAAAAAAACAGGTGGCCAAAACAGGTAGTTCGGATTTCTTAAAAAGTTTTTTTTTTTTTTTAATTATTATTTTTAGTAATCTCTACATTCAGCATGGGACTTGAACTCACAACCCTGAGATCAGGAGTCCATGCTCCTTTGACTGGACCAGCCAAGTGCCCCTTTTTCAGGAGGAGCTTTTAATCACACATCCTCCATGACAACCAGTTAATAGCTCTTCACCGGGTTCAACTGCCCCAAACCCGAACCCAGGCAACCAAACACAGGGCTGTAAAGAGCCAGCTTGGGAGCCTGAAAGGTGGTAAGTGAAGGAACCGAATCTGATACATGTAGGCGGAACTGCAATGGTGGATAGGTAGCTCCTATCTCTCCTCTTCCTTATTCCCTAGTCATTCACTCTACCTGCTCAGCAGGGACCCATGGAAGATGGTCTGTTATGTCTCCTTTGGGGAAAGTGGCATGCGTCAGACATAGGAGTCACAATGGCTATGGCCACTAAGAACTGCCTGGCTAACGGTCAGCCTTTACAAACAAGAGAGGCAGAACCATGCGAGGTTAGCTTACTCAGGTGGGTCCCTCTCCGCTTCACACCTCACTCTCAGAAACCACAAGCTCTCAATGCCAAGTTCCTGTTAAAAGCACTTATTTTATTATTCTATATATATAGCTTCTGGTCATAGGTAATTGTTTATTTATGGAGTGTTAAAACTGCCTTTCCTCTTTAAAATAATATACCACTACCCAAAATAAAACATCACCCCAGAGATCTGCTAATTTCTACCCTCATGAATATATCAGGATGCTAAGTAAAAAAGGCTGGACATAAGAGGTCACATGTTATTTGACTCTATTTACATGAAATGCTCAGAAGAGGCAAATTTGTAGAGACAGAAAAGAAATAGCGGTTGCTGGGGCAAAGGGGGACTAAGGAGCGACTGCTAATGGTACAGCGTTTCTTTCTGGGGTGATGAAATGTTTTGGATTACAAACAAACAAACAGCAAGGGGTGCCTGGCTGGCTCAGCTGGTAGAGCATGATCCTGATCTCAGGGTTCTAAGTTCAAGCCCCAAGCTGGGTGTAGAAATTACTTAAAAATAAAACCTAAGGGTGCCTGGGTGGTGCAGTTAGTTAGGCATCCAACTCTTAGTTTCGTCTCAGGTCTGATCTTGGGGTCGTGGGATTGAGCCCCGCGTTTGACTCCATGCTCAGTGGGGAGTTGGCCTGGGTTTCTCTCTTCCTCTCCCTCTGTCCCTCCCTGCTGTGCGTGTGTGTGTGTTTGTGCACGTACTCTCTTACTGAAATAAATAAATCTTAAAAAAAAAAAAAAAAAAATCTTAAGGGGGTGCCTGGGTGGTTCAGTTGGTTAGGCATCTGACTCTTGATCTCAGCTCAGGTCCTGATCTCAGGGTCATGAGTTCAAGCCCTGTGTTGGGGTCCACATTGGGTGTGGAGCCTACTTAAACCCCCCCCCCAAACCAAACAAGCAAGCAAAGAGTGAATTTTACCTCAATTTAAAAAAAATACACAAGAAATCACATTTTCACGCTCCTATCTAGGTCTTGACATAAAAGTTACAGCCAACCATAAATTTTAACTTGACAAAATAATGGTACCAGAAGTCAGACTAGAGGTTACTGAAGAGGGCTGGTACTGACCAGCAAGTGCTCACCTCAGGGCTGGTATACACATGAATGTGCCTACACGGAAGCATTCAAACAAATGTACACCTCAGCTTTGTGTATTTTTCTACATGATCACTGTACATTTTTAACCTTAAAGTTAAACATTAAAATCCTAAAATAGACAGGCGCCTGGGTGGCTCAGTGGGTTAAAGCCTCTGCCTTCAGCTCAGGTCATGATCCCAGGGTCCTGGGATAGAGCCCCACATCGGGCTCTCTGCTCAGCAGGGAGTCTGCTTCCTCTTCTCTCTGACTGCCTCTCTGCCTACTTGTAATCTCTGTCTGTCAAATAAATAAATAAAATCTTTAAAAAAAAATAAAATAAAATTCTAAAATAGAAATTACATCTTGATGGTTCTGAAGAACTTAAAACTAATGTGGGTCACTTGCTCCTTTGCAGGAGACACTTCCTGTCATGCCTCATAAATGGACCAAGCGAAACAAAGATATTTCTAGTGAAATGGGGGAGGAGAGCATGCGCTTACCTGTGAGTTGGGGTCATAGTACAGCCCTGTTGTTGGATCGTAGTAATATCCTGAAGACTCGTCATACTGGTAGGTGGATGTGTCAGGCACTGCTGCAAAAACAAAACCCGGTGCATGGTCATTCCAGGTGAGGAACGCGCTTTCCTTCAACCTCTAAGCCACTGAGATGTGGCAGGCCTTAATGGTTGTCTTCTCTCATATCCCCAAGTGTCCCTCTTGACCCCCACAAAGGGAGAGGAACTCTTACTAGACACAGACAACAACTAGGACCTTCCAACTGTCAACAGCCCCATGAGGTTTGGCTTACCATATTTGGTACCAGGAACTACACCAGTGGGGGAAGCGGCTGGGGCCTGTGTACTTGTGCTAGTGCTAGGCTGTGCTTCCTCAGTCTGGAAAGAACAGCAGCTTCAATATAATTTCAACTGTAAAACCTCTTAAGAGAACTAAATCACTGCAATCATCCAGGTGGAAGGGCTCCCCGGACAGACACACTGCAGCAATGATCTAAGGCAATCCTTGAACAAAACACATGCTGACAACTTTCTTCCTGAAGGTCAAGTCGAAGCATGCAGAAAGCATACACCCTGTTCGGAATCTTATGCTTTAAATACATACCCCAAATTATTTTATTATCTAATACTACCAGACAGAGAGAAGTACGGTTGGAATGTCTGTGTACTATTCGATCCTGGCTCACACAGCAGGAAAGGATAATACTTGGACAGCAAAACAAAGTTTTCCCCACAGTCACCAGTTCTGTATTTAGGACGACAGGATTACCGGAGAGCTGGGTGGATTGGAGGTCTGATTGTACAGCTGGGGACTCTGGGACACTACGGCCGATGAGGTGGTGGTCACTGCTGTGCCTGATGGTAAACACAGGGGTTAGCAAGGGCCAGGGCACTGAACTCCAAGCCACACATTTTTATCTGTACTGCCCAACCTAGCCTTCCGTCTTTGTCAGTTTGTTTTGTTTTTTTAAAAGATTTACTGATTTTTAGAGGGAGAACTTGGTGGGCAGGCGCGGAGGGGAGGGAGAAGGAATTTCAAGCATACGCCCAGCTATGTGTGGAGCCGGAAGCAGGCTCCATCTCATGAGATTGAGATCATAACCTGAGCCAAAATCAAGAGCCAGTCACTTAACTGTGCCACCCAGACGCCCCATGTATGAGTCAGTTCTTAGTAACCTAATTCTTACTAAACACCCTGGAACCTACAACATTATCATTTTTATAATCCTACTAGAATGCTACACACAAAGTTAAATATTCTGCATGATGGAAAGAAGAAGAGAAGAATCCATAACTGGTCTGGGGTTCAGAAAAGATTTAACTATAAGGCTTTAATAATTCTAAAAAAAAAAAAAAACCCAAAGCAAAGGCTTCTTACAATGAGCCGTCTGATTGATGTCTGGGCACCAGACTATAGGACCATACCCTCTGCTCACACAAACCTATGTGGGCACCCATGATTCCAAACGCCGCAGCCAAAGGAGATACAAGTTGAATTCTAAGAATAAACACTCATGACAGCACAGTCTCTAAAAGGCTATTATCCATTCCTGATCTTGCCCAGAACCTTCGGCACACGGTGACAACCCTGAAAGTACACCCTCGGACGCGCCCTATCTCCTAAACCACAGCCGCTTAAACAAAAGCTATAACAGAGATGAAGTTTACTACCTGATGCAGATGATGCATCAGATTCCAATCCTCCAGCTTGCTGCTGATAAAACTGTTGGTAATCCTGTGAGTACTGAAGAAAAGTCCACTGTTAAAGCTGCTATTCTCAGACATGCTCTGGACAGCAGACGCTGGAGGCTGGTTCAGTCTGCCTACCTGAGCATATTGGGCATAGCCGTCCTGGCCTGGCTGCAGGTAACCGTAGTCAACAGCGCCTCCTTCGCCACTCTGAGACTACAAAATGTCAAAAGAGGACACACAGGTGAGGTTAGTGGACATCAAAGAAAGAAGCCAGGAAGCGCTCCCTAAAACTGCCTTTAGAGAGCTCCTAAGACACCAGAGGAAAGATCCCTTCTGCGACTTTGGGCACCACCACACTACTTGGGAAAAAAAATCCTCCACCTTACCTGGGTGGATGACCACTGAGCAGCAGCAATGGCCGTACTAGCCACAGAGAAGGCGCTGACCCGGTTACCATCTGGCAGCACCAAGTCTCTGAAACCACAAAAACCCAAGCATGTGGCTCCCAATCTGTCCCCCCACACCGCTAGGGATGAGCAATTCACTCTAGCCTTTGTTGGGAGCTCTCAAGTGCCAGAAAGGCCTCATTTCAGAGCAGGAAGTGGTCCCCACAGGCAATGCCTCACTGGGTAAATGCCTCTGTAACATCACTGCTGTAGTCTGTATCCTGCCATCTAGTAAGGTGTCTGTGGGATGAGTAATCATACTACGAACAGGAAATTTACATCTCTAGACCGAAGCTCACTCTATACAAAGCTGTTAGCATGCTGTTCTGGAAAGGATTATTTCCAGATGGGTTTGCACTACCCTGAAGCTGTTTGCGCAGCACATATTCTCAACCCATCTGTCATGTGTGCCTCTGTCCTGCTCTGAAGTTTTCTGGCAACTGTTTTTTCAGGACAGGAGGGCATATGCTGTAAGAAAAGAGAGACAGCTGTCTCCCTCCCGACCTCAGCAACCAGGGAGGATTGTGCTTCAGGGTCGAGAACAGGGGCTTAGGGTTCAGTCAGCAAAACATCCCTGAGCAAGTGTGCAAGTACAGCAGTTTAAATAAGGACCATAAAGCCACTCACTTTCTGGCACTTTTTGCAAAATCAACCCCAATAGTTTTGCCGTCAATTTTCAAAGGCGGATGGAGACTCTGCAGTATCTGAAGCAGCTGAGAGGCATCCTGAGGAGAATGTCAACAAAGACAGTTGTGTCATGTAATTAAAAATCTCTCCCTATCACCTACTCCATTCAAAGTAGTGCAGGTTTCTATTAAAAAAACAAAACAACTCCACACAGTTAATTATTTTTTATGCATATAAAACCTTAAAGAAATAAAAAAATAGCCCTCCTTCTTCCAGCACATGAAGGTACCCCATATTATTAAAGAAGTAAATGCTAAACCAATCTGAAACAAAGCAAGAAGAAAAAATTAAGCTGTGGCTCAAACTTCACTTCTGCCAATTATCTACAGATATACGCTATTATTTTTACCACTTATCATATGCAGCCTTGAACTCTGGGCTCCAGGAGCCTTCCATATAGTATTACAATTAGATGAACCACATTTGCCTCTGAAAGCCCAGTTTCTTTTAAAAGGAAAGATTCAGTGAGCACCTCACCATTGCAGAAGACAGCTGCACAAACGCGAAGCCTCTGTTCTGCTGGGTCTGTTTGTCTTTTATGAGGCGAATGTTATTGACAGCTAACGACGCGTAGGGTGACAGTGCTGTCATGATGGAATCCACCACAGTGTGCGGGGCTATGTTTCGAAGTATGATTGCTGATGGTGAAAGAGACAAATGACATGTATGTGCATTCCCACCACCAGTGCTTTCCAAGGCAGGCTCAAGGACAAACACAAATCCATTTTGGGAGATTCCTGGTATATCTTGCACTTCGACATGAAGAAGACTCTAAACACCAATCTTTTATGGGACAAACTGAAGCCATCGCTATTCATTAAAAAAGGGTAAGAGAACAAAAACTTCCAACTGAGGTCAGCTTCTACCACAAAGGCCAAAAGGGCATAGTGGGACTTACTATCACAGTAGTAATCCACAGACTGAACAGATTCTGTGGTTCCAGGGGGCACTTCCTGTTCAGAGTCTAGAAGGGAAGGAGACAGGGAGACTCAGTAACTTAAGACGAACAAAAAATAAAACAGTGTATTTTTAGTAAAGAAATACATTCAAACCCCAAGTTTCAATTGTAAGTAAATGTAGCACTCATTTTTTTAAAAAACCATCTGTGGCTATAATAAAACATGATTAGTTTCAATGTGATAAATGTGGAATGCAGAAACTCGGCCAGTGGAGGACTGACATTACCTCGGTACTAAAGAAAAGCAGACGCAGAATGCAAACCAGGTGAGCTGGCTTAATTTTGGGAAATAGAAGTCTCTGCACCCACAATCATCAGAAGCATCTACCCGATGTAAGGTAAGAAAGTCTAAGGAAAATATATGAATTACTTGTTGAAATGCCCTACAATCTATACTTTTCTTCAGGTTCGAAGACATTTCAACTAGTCAGGTTTTTAACGCTTATTCCAAACAGCGGAGTGTGGGCTTACCAAACTTGTCCGCTCCACATCGGAAGCATTTTAGTCTTTTCCTGAAATTGTTAAGGCAGCACTGGAAGAAAAAAAGTTTTCTCTGTAATTATTTCTCATAGCAGGCCAGGCTTACTATTAATTAAGTGGGTTAGAACAATAGGGCCATGGACAAGTCCCAGTAAGCAAATAAAAAAGCAGAGAGTGATACCGTGTTACCAAGACAAAGGGGCATTCACCTAAAAATTTAAAATTTAAAATGTTTCACTGTGAAATCTCCCAAGAAAAACAAATCTTGACAGATTCTGAAGTACAATTCTATTTTTATCAAGTTGGGGAAAAGCTTCAGTTCACCCTAAAACCCTAGAGCAAACCCTATAGTGGCAAAGTTCTTGTTCTTGTATCAGAAAAGCACTCACTATATGGACCACTCTATATACACAAACACGACATAAATGGAGTACTGTCTAGTCCCCTCCCGGACACACACCACATGCAGGACAAAGAATCCAAGTACTCTCAGAATGTCAACGGCAACACCCAGCTCAAAATGGTGCACTGGTGGGGCAGGTGGGTGGTTCAGCTGGTTAAGTGTCTGACTCTCGGGGTTTTTTTTTTTTTTTTTTTGTTAAGATTTTATTTTTATTTATTTGACAGACAGAGGTCACAAGTAGGCAGAGAGGCAGGCAGAGAGAGAGAGAGGAGGAAGCAGGCTCCCTGCTGAGCAGAGAGCCCAATGCAGGGCTCAATCCCAGGACACCGGGATCATGACCTGAGCCGAAGGCAGAGGCTTTAACCCGCTGAGCCGCCCAGGCACCCCTGACTCTCGGTTTCTGCTCAGGTTGTGATCTCAGGGCTGTGGGATCAAGCCCTGTGTCAGACTCCCCAGTTAGTGCGGAGTCTGCTTGAGATTCTGCCCCACGCACTCACTCACTTCTTGCACGCGTGGTCTCTCAAATCAATCGATCTTTTTTTAAAATGTATATTCTTGGGGTTTTATTTTTAAATTTTTTTTATATCATTTATTTATTTGACAGACAGTGAGCACAAGCAGGGGGACCAGCAAAGTGGTAGGAAGAAGCAGGAAACCCGATGCGGGGCTCGATTCCAGGACTCTGGGATCAAGACCTGAGCCAAAGGCAGACACCCAACTGACTGAGCCACTGAAGTGCCCTCAGTGATCAACTTTTTTTTTTTTTTTTAAAGATTTTTATTTAGTTATTTGACAGACTGAGATCACAAGTAGGCAGAGAGGCAGGCAGAGAGAGAGAGGAGGAAGCAGGCTCCCTGATGAGCGGAGAGCCCGATGTGGGGCTTGATCCCAGGACCCTGGGATCATGACCTGAGCCAAAGGCAGAGGCTTTAACCCACTGAACCACCCAGGCGCCCCCTCAGTGATCAACCTTTACCAAGAAAATAAAAAGACTGCACTGGTGACAGGACCATAATGTTATTTCTTTTATTTCTGTTACTTTTTTTTTTAAGATTTTACTTATTTGACAGAGAGGGATCACAAGTAGGCAGAGAGGCAGGCAGAGAGAGGGGGGAAGAAGGCTCCCCGCTGAGCAGAGAGCCAGATGCGGGGCTCAATCCCAGGACCCTGAGATCATGACCCAAGCCGAAGGCAGAGGTCTAACCCACCGAGCCACCCAAGCGCCCCAAATTTCTGTTACTTTTTAAAGTAAGCTCTATGCTCAACATGGGGCTAGAACTCATAACCCTGTGGTCAGGAGTTGCATGCTCTACTGACTCAGCCAGCCACGTTCCCAACACGACTAACTACAACAGATTTTTCATAACTTGAGCAGGGTCAGAAGGACTTGGTTAATGTAATTAAGACACTATGCCACAAGTTGAGACCTCTAGAAATCAAGAAACAGTAAAGTGGAACAAACCTAAAATCCTAATTGAAATACTGAGCTTAGAACCTGGATCTGAATAAATAAAATTACTAGTGTTCTAGGGACTCTAGTATTTCTAATATCTACACAGGAGGACCCAAAGAAAGTCACAAAGCAGGAAAATATCCCTATGATAAAAGTTGGCTATTGTATACTTTCTAGTTTCCTTGTTCAGACAGACAAAGAAAAAAACAACAAAACCCGAAGGATTTTTGTCTATTTGGTAAGAATACATGCTTACCTTGTTACAAAGCCAATCTTCAAACTTAGGTCTGGGATTGCTATAATGCATCGCAATGTGCTTTCCTTGAATCACCAACTTTTTCTGTAAAAAAAGAAGTAATTAGTTATTCCCATTGTGAGGAACATGTGTCCATTTTCCCAGGGCAGAGCACACTTCGGAAAAATCAGTGCTCTGGAATTAAATGGACAACATACGGGGAGGACCAACCACCGCCACCTATACTCTGCCCATCCAATCCTTCAGATAGGCAGTAAGAGAATGGGATGCGGAGTAAAGGTAAACGGAGTCAGGGAGTGCTGAGAAAGCTGCCAAACTCTAACCGCTGACATGCACCAGGCCGTGTCTCCAGCAGAGACAGAAGTCCTAACATTCAGCATTGCCAGGCTGCCTGAGAGTGACAGTCTATTTCAAAAAGCAGAAGACACAACTCTCCCAGTTCTGAGATTGCCTCCTACTTTATTAGCCTCAGCATGGTGTCCTCGGGCTTCGCTTCACTTTTCCCCCAGTCCCCCGTCTTTATGCAAAGTAAAAGCTTTTCTATTTTCCCTTTCCCCAACTCCTGCGTCAGGATGTGTCCTCTGGGGGACGAGGGGAGGGGAGCTCAGCTTTAAAGGGAATCTGGTTACAACTCTTTCTTTGGAGGGCCTATTCTGAATGCCATCGACTCTAAAGCAGCTAAATGAGATTTCTTCCTGCCAACTGAAACCATGTTATGTCCTAGGTGACGGATGTGTTTTTCCCTGAAATACATGGTACTCTCTTCAAGATGAGTAACCAGGAGCCAATGAAGTTTCTTCAGGGGGGTCGGAAGAGTTCGTAAATGTATTCACCGCCTTTCCCTTCAAGTCAACCATGTGACTAAAAGGGACGCAACTTAGGTCAAAACTCCAAGCTCAATCAGTCTAGCCAAGAGTATGCCCAGCACCTGCCCCCAAAGAGCCTTCATTTAACAGGAGGACCTTTTGCTTTTTATGGGGCGGCAAAGAGGGGAGGGGGCGGGGTGCTCTGACACTATCAGAACAGATCTGAGGAGGTGGTTAGATATCCAGATTTTTAAAAGGAGTCTAACCCCTCTAAATATACATACTGTTGAGCAATTTGGTTCTCGCAAATCCTGGAAGAGTTAAGACATGCTGTGAATGTTGTCTCTGCAATATCTAAAGGCAAGACTGCATGTCTGGCCAAGAGGGAAAGAGCTGAAGGGCCATCCACTCACTGTGTCGTACAGAAACAAAAATGAAGCTGGGAGATATGTCAACAGATCATCCCAGTAGGAAGGGTATGTGCTGAGGGAGACTCCAAACTATCACTGAGTCCCTAATCCTATTGGCCTTTTATTTCTGGAGTGAATTTGAACTGTAATGAAATATTACACATGAACTTAGCTTTGTATACATTAAAATTGTGGAGATTTTTAAATGTCTTGTGGGTTTTAATTTCCTCGGAGTTTTAAACTCCCAGGCAAGCCATTCTGATACAGCCACCGCATCAAAAGATGCTATCATGTCAAGAAAGCAGACTCACATGAAGCCTGGGTGTAGGTTCTGAATTTACTAGGATGGTGTCCATGGTATGAAATGAATGAAGCTCTACTTCTGTAAGATCAGGCTGCCATCTCTGGGTTAAGAAAATGAGAGGCTTAAAAAAAAAATCTAACAAATCATTCAATCAAAATGATACCCTCATTAGTGAGTCTTTGTTATAAATGGCCATATATTACCAAAGAATATAACTTATTTATGCATGATAAATCATAAAATGCTGCAGAAAAGCAACATAAGGAATTAAGCAAACTTCCCAGAATGCACTTGGTTAAGGCATTCAATACTGTGGAGTTCTGGCAAAAAATGTTATTTAAGTGCCAAGTACTGGACGTTAACTTGACAAACTGTAGAACACTTCAGTTAATGCTACATCAAAGAACCATCAATGATCTGCTTTGAACGGAATATAAAAGGCATTCTCAGGGAGATTAGAATGTTAATGCCACTTTAACTAGATTAGACAGCAGCAGGACACCAGCTCCCAAGCTAATCTTATCAGACTTATTGTTCATAAATTCCAAGAGGTCCTTAAATAGTCCTTGAAGACCCAAAGGAGCAGTTATGCCTCCTGGAGGCTTGTGGTCTCCAAGCAGAAATAAGGAATACCTTCAAAATGCCTGTAGCAAACTTCTGTGTTCTCTTCACTGTCAAATCGAGAGTTGGCTATTTTAAGATTACTCTCAATGACATAATGAATAGGAACATAAGCAGCACTGGAAGAGGGAATGTCAAGATGTTCTGGCACTCACCAGACAGGTATTCAGTGATTAACAAAGCCCTGCCAGACAGCCATGTTTAAAGGCAGAGCAAATTCTATAGTGCAGTCCTTGCTGCTGTATGTACCCTAATAGTATCAATTTTAATATATACAAAGCTTTTCTTTTAAAAAAAATCACTCCTTTGGAACAAACCACTCCTTTAACCTTTTTTTGTTTTGTTTTGTTTTTTGTATTGTACAGACTTGTTCCATTTTCATGAATATCTAGACTTGGTGAGTGAAGCAACCTGATTGGCTTCCATCCAGCTGGTAGCATCTTGCAAGTGATAAAACTCCACGAAGGCGAAACCACGGCTTACACCTAGAGACAGCATTCAGATATAGACGGGATACTCGTGTTAGTCAGTTCCTTTATAACAGGTGAATCTCTCTCCCACTGCTTCAACACTGCGTGACAAAGCCAATTGGGAAGCAGCTTTACAAATGTGACTTGACTTGGGGATCTTCTTGATACTTTGCCATGGCAAGGAACCAAGCCGCCTGAACTAAGTGCCACTCGATTTGATTCCACGCTTAAAACGTAACCATGCAACCGACTACAAACAGTCAAACAAGGAGTTTATAAATCACTACTTACCGAAGGAAAAAAAAGCCCCTAAAATCAAAGTTTTTAAAAAGGTCCTCAGGTGCTCTCTAATATCGTTTTCAAAGAGTCACATTCCTTAGCCATGGCAAACCTTTCATTCTGAATTCATGTGCTTGAAGACTGGGGGAATCAGGATGGTCTTTAGGGGCTGAAGTGGGAATGGGGAAGAGAGCCAGAACAGCCGGAACTAAGCAAGCTCTCACCTGTTTTCCTCTTCATCAACCTCACGTCCGCAGGCTGGGGGCCTTCGAAGGACTCCATCATTTCTCGAATCTGCAGAGTTTTACACATTTATAGTTAAAGCTTCAGCCATAAACTATTCCACACCAAAGAAAGTTCAAGGACCAGGAACTGCAACAAATGCTTAATCAAGCAAGTTTTTAACTTCTATCACCAAAATTTAATCATTCTAAAACGATAATAATAATAATAATAATAATAATAAAAAAAAGAATACTTCTCCAAGAAATGAATGTATTTTTACAGCCTTGAAGGCATTCGTTATATGCTGCCTGGGAATTTCTTTCAGGTAACAACTATTTATGTTATGATAAACAGTCTCACAGGGGTGCCTGATGGCTCAGTCTGTTAAGCATCTGACTCCTGATTTCAGCTCAGGTCATGACCTCAGGATCGTGAGACTGAGTGAGCCCTGTGTTGGGTTCTGTACTTGGTGGGGAGTCAATCAATACTTGTGGTGCTTCCAAGTCATTTGCGGACATATGCGGAGGAGGGAAAGCCTTGAGTTGCTTGATGCACACGTCTGAGACCGAGGCAATACTTTGCCTTGTTTCAGTTTTGTTTTTTTTTTTTTTAAGAGATCTTATTTATTTATTTGACAGACAGAGATCACAAGCAGGCAGAGAGAGAGGAAGGGAAGCAGGCTCCCTGCTGAGCAGAGAGCCAGTGCAGGGCTGGATCCCAGGCAGAGGCTTTAACCCACTGAGCCACCCAGGCGCCCTTTGTTTCAGTTTCCATAATGTAAACAAGTGTCCTTTTCACAGTCTATTTACTGGCAAGTTTTTCATTTTCATTACTTTTTTTTTTTTTTAAGATTTTTATTTATTAGTCAGAGAGAGAGAGGGAGAGCGAGCACAGGCAGACAGAGTGGCAGGCAGAGGCAGAGGGAGAAGCAGGCTCCCCGCCGAGCAAGGAGCCCCATCCCAGGACGCTGGGATCATGACCTGAGCAGAAGGCAGTTGCTTAACCAACTGAGCCACCCAGGCGTCCCTCATTTTCATTACTTTTTGTTAGTGATTTCACTATTATTATTTTTTAAAGTAAGCTCTATGTCCAACAGGGGGCTTGGATTCATGGCCCTTAGATCAAGAGCTGATTGCTCTACTGAGCCAGCCAGGCACCCCAGTGATTTCTCTATTTAAAATGGCTCTCCAAGTGTAGTGCTGAAGTTCTATCTAGTGTTAAGCACAAGGAGGCTGTGATGTCCCCCAGAGAGAAAATATGTATTGTTGGATAAGCTTCATTCAGAAATGAGTTATAATGTTGCTGGATGTGAGCTCAAGGTTAATGAATCAACACTATATACTAAATAAGGCATCTCTAAACCAAAATGCACCTCAAACAAGGTTATGTATTGATCTGCTGATGAAAATGGTTGTGACCAGAAGTTCACAGGAACCTAACTTTGTTTTTTTCCTAGGAGTGATGGTTCAATATTCAGTATTTTATTTGCAGTGGCTTTACAGACCATAACCACCACCAATAAAAACAATTAACTATGTCTATTTTCTCCACAGAGTAGGAGAAGTTCAACACTGAGCCAGACCCCATCATGTGACTCAGGTCTATGCTTAGTAACATAGTAACTGAAAAGTTAGTCATCAGAGTAACTAAAGACAGTTACTATAAAAGTAGTGTAATAGTAGCACATATAGTAACATAGTAACTAAAGATAGTTACTCTAAGAGTTCCGTATCAGGGGGAGGGCTAAACTAAAAAACCCCAAACAATGAATAGGATAAACTGAAGTTCAGGAGATTAAATACTATATAAAATTTTAAAATGTTTTAAGGACCTCCACGAGTGATTTTGCTTAGAATACTGCACAATTTGGGAAACTCAGAAATTCTGCTTTGAAAACCAGCCCTCTTATGGTAGGCACTTTTATTTCCCTGAAGAAGCCTAAAACACAAAAGCATTAAATCTTATTTCACTGCCAGGAGGGAGGCCCCCAAAAGTCTGCGAGGGCACTGCTTCCCTATGCCATGCACTTCCTCTGCAAACTCCCAGTGCCTAGGCCAGCAGACTACATAAGCGAACAACCTGTTTAACAAGCAAACTTTCTTGAATTGACTTCTCCTGTAGGAATTCCTGCATCTCCTATTCCACATGCCCACTGCTGCCCCTACCTGAGCTCAGCTGTCTTCCCTGTTCTCCCACTACCGCTCTTTCCCTCCAACATTCTAACCTATACAATTCTTTTGCTACTGGACAAAGCCCTAAGTAACTCCTTTTATACTTATCTGGGCTCTAAATGATCCTAGCACATGGACTCAACAGCACTTTCCCATCTGCCTCTCTCCTGCCAAAAGCCTTTAAATTCAACTGAATGAACCTGGTTGACAGGTCCTGTCTACATTCAGTATCTTTCTATTCCCAAGTTTGCTTGTGTGATCCCACTGCCTGGAGGGCCAGTCTACCACACCTTTCCCCTAGTTCTCCAAACATTTCTATCCCTTAAAAATCAGCTCAACTAAGATCTCCCTAGAACCCGTCTTTACCCTCCACTAGTAAAAACCTCCCTTAAAGAAGCTTCCAGAAACAGTCCTTTTTAAAAAAGTAATCTCTATTCCCAAGGTGGGATTTGAACTTACAACCCCAAGATCAAGAGTGGCATGCTCTACCAACTGAGCCAGTCAGGCGCCCCCCATCCCTTTCCCCAGAGACATTCTGCAGAACCTCTTTCAATACCAATTCACATAGTAGATCAGGAAGGCCTCACATGATGAAGCCTTCAAGCAGAAAAAGGCACTGGTAGAATGACAAACATGTCCAAAGTGGCTACAGGGGAGGCAAGTGATGGATGTAGCTGGAAGAAGTGCGTGAGGGCCAGAGATGAGATTGGCACTGGAAATGAGGTAGAGCCCAGTATACCAAGCCACTAGCTGGCCAGTCTGAGGTGTGGGGAGTCAGGGAATGGCCTCTTTTTTGACAGGCTTCTCAGGTTTCAGATGGATAGTATTTAATCAAATCAAAGGGTAGCCAGATCATGAAGAAAATGTTTTTACTGATACATCTCACAAAGTAAGTAACCAGTTAAATAAAAATGTACTGATTACCTTCTATGGGCTACTGAAGGAAAAAGATCTGCTCCCTCTAGTTAAGGAATTTCTGAAAACTCAACTCTGTGTTGAACTTCAAAGCCTAAATGCTAAAGATAATTTACCTCTGAACCAAGCTGAAAAGAACTCCATCCTAAAGAGAGAAATATATTTCACTGCCTGAGATTTTAACTTGAGATAAAACAACAGTGAGAACATGGTAGAAGCCCCAAATCTGCTGTGCCCACTGGACTGCTCGTTAGAACTGCTGTTTCCCCTTACATCGCTCTCCGTGATGGTGATGGGAAGGCCTCGCAGCATGATGGTCTTACTCTCCCTCTCATCACTGATATCATGTCTGTAGTCATGCTCGCCATAGTCACCATCTGAATGGTAGCCGTCTTCGGATCGGTCACTATTCCTTCTTTCACGTTCTCTCTGATTTACAATAAACAAAATGACAATTAAAATAACACTGGGTTTAGACCCTTTGAGTAGACGCCCTCTACTCCTAGGAATTTATCTTTAGGAACAACGGAGAGGGTAAGGGAACTCCATGATGATGTTCACTGTACTGTTTCCAGAACTGGTGGCCAGGGGGTGGAAGTGGGGGTGGGGGAGAAGGGCCATAACCATTTAGTTCAGGAAGAATGGTTTAACAACTCACTGTACAGTACACTATCACACAATACATGTTATAATATGAAGATTATATACATGGAAAAAGTAAAAAACCCTGCAAAATTACATGGGAAGCATAATTACTTCTAAACAACAAAGCTATAGTCACATATAAAAAGGAATGAGAAATGACTATGCTGACTACAACTTTTAGAAGCAGCAGCTGAGACCCAGGGTTGGTATATTATTATACTCCAATTGCCTCATCTTTAAAATGGGAAGACACCTACCATAAGGGATTAATTAAGTTCACATAAGTCAGGTGCTCAAAAGAGTGCCTAGTGTGTGATGAGCCCTATGTAAACCCTGGCCAATATTTCTATTACCATCGGCTCAGTTTGTCTTTGAGGATTAGAGTCACCTCAACAGATTTTAGAATAACAGAGGGTTTGAATACAATACTCAAGAGGGGAGTTCCACACTTGATATACTTATTACATTTCCAGAATCTTAGAAGCTTTATGCATGCAATTCATAACTTTAACTACACCATACCAGTTGCTGACCACTCACCTCTGGGCTGTCATAGTCTCGGTAGTCGTCATATCTGTCGCCCCTCCGATCATCACTAGATCTTTTGTAATCTGAGTCCCTCCGCCTGCTTCTGGATTCACGTTCATCCCGGTCATCCCTGTCTATGATGGAACCGTATCTTCCACTTCGCTCTGTTCTACTCACTCTGCCAGGGAAATAATTTTCATTTACTCTAAGGTAAATCACACTTCATACCTTTACAAAACACAGTTGAAGAACATCTCCCCCACCACCCCCCACACTCAGTGTATAAGATATCCAAATAGTTTGACATATCCCTTAAAACTTATCACCAAACTCCAGTTTATAAACACTAGGAAAACATCTACATCCCTGAAGGCAAGAGATAATTTTCAGGAAATCATGCTATATCTGATGATATGACTATCACATGTTTGGGCTTAATATTTTTTTTTTTTAAAGGTCAGGCTGTCCAAGTTCATCCCATGTATTCCAAAGACTGTAGTCTACACATATCACCCCTTTTATCCCTGATTCAGATCTTAGTGATCAAAAATAGGAAGAGAGCAATTTTTAGCATTTCACCCAATTTCAAAGGAGAGTGTGTTCTGACTCATCTACTCTCAAAGGTATCACACTACTGGGAAATGGACCAAATAACCTGGATGAGTTAAATTAATTTTTTTTCTTCATCAGGCAGTTAACCAAATTCATTTGTTAGACATAACCAGCACAAGCAGAGAATAGCATTTCCTATAACATCTGGTTTACTTTTGGTTACTGGATAGCCCTGGGCCTCATAGGAAAGTCTAGTATCAAGAGCATAAACCCATTTGACTACAGATATAGTTCTTCCATAAATTGTTTACCAGGTTCATAAAACTTCTGTGTAAGGACAAGACAAAGGAAAGGCTTAGAAGGGCCTCATTTAGAGTATACAAATTTATCAAAAAGACACCAATGAAACAAGTAGTCTAGGACTACTTCATAATGTGAAGTATGAGGATGAGAAACCCTAAAAGGGCAAATGTTAATTTAGTAAGTTACTTGGAACCACAGACTGCTAACACAGCATTAAAATAATGACATCGTGTGACATGAGCATCTCCTGAGTCTCTCTGGGCCATCAATTTGATCCATCCCTAAGACAAGACGCAACACTAAGTAGGAAGGTGGCTGAAAAAGGTCGTGTATGTAAACCAAATAGTCTGAGTGGAAGGATCCATATGACATGGCAGCCAAACGCTCTCATCTTAATTCTCCACTAATTCTTTAGTAACTTTTAATTGACTTTCCATGTAACCCACGACAGGTCCAAAACTTCTATAAATCTGGATGATCTTACCACAGAAGCGACAACAACAAGAAGCAGCATTCACTGACTGCTTGCTACAGCCAGCTACTGGGTAAAGTGGCAGACTTGTATGACATCTCCTGGCTTCTGCATAGGCTGTTTTCCACACTGGGAACCCTCAGTGACCCACTCCCTCCTTTGCTTAATTCTTACTTACTTAATTCTTACTTACCTTAGAGAGTATTTTCTCCAGGAAAACACATGCTTCCTATGTGTTCTAACAGCACCCCTGACTTCTATTACATAGCATAGTTCACACAGTACTTCACTTCTCTCACTAAACTGCAAGCTTGTAAGAGCAAGGCTCATGAAGGTATTAACAGCAATGCCTGGCACAAAACAGACACTCAAGTATTTGTTTGATCAACAATTTCTAAAAATCAGTTCACTCTCAATGAAATGTTGAGATCAAAGACATGCATAGTAGTAACTTACCGTTTGTCTGAACCCATTGTCCTACTGAAGATGTAGCACACTGTCCCAAAATGTTCAAATTTTGTCTTTTTCTAGGAAACAAGAGAGATTGGCTGCTGAAAATTTGAGAGATCACTTAAGTCAATCTTTCTATAAGTTAGGATACTACTGAAGTTGGAATTTCATCAACTATTAACAGGGATTATCCAAGGTGGGAGCAGGTAGGTGGGGGAGGGAGATCAACTGTCAACATAAGCATCATTTGTTAAAAATGAGCATAGCAGGAAGATGAAGCTACTTTAAAATATCAGATTCCCTATTCAATAACAAACTCATAAAAGGATGCAAGCAGAAGATTCCTTCCCTTCTCCTACTTTAGGATTACAAAGCAAAAAAAGGGCAGAGATCCAATTAGCTCCCTTGTTCTAATCAAAGCAACTCCAGTGGGGTAGTTGGCCGTGAAAACATGGATCAAAGCGTCTCTATTAACACAAGGAGCAACATACAATTCAAAATCTTCTGATGAAAAGTTTAAATCATTTAGAAGCCGGGATGCTCCGCTGATTGAAATCTACTGTTATTTATAACGCAACGGCTGACCCTAAGCTATTTCAATGAGACAAGAGCAAAGCTCCACACGACTTAATTCCTCAGTAACAATAACCACCACTAACCCTTGAGGCTGCCAGCTGGGCCCCGCAGCGCCTCGGCGGTGATAAAACAACACACAGCTAGACCGCGTTCAATTCGTGCGAGGTCTGAGAAACTAGTTTCAGCCGTCCCTGGCGCTTGCCTGTTCCAGGGGAGGTGCTCAACGAACATTTGCTGAATTAATAAATGGAAGAGAACCACCTGCGAGAAATAAGGCCTGGGCAAAATCTCTAATGCCGCCCCTCGTCGCCCCGTCAGTGCCCGGACCCACCTCCGTGGGGTGCTGCGGCCGAGATGGCGGCGCCACAGCCTGCGCTACCGACTCGAGCGTCCGGCTTTCCCTTTCTGCCTGCACACACCCCTCCCGGCCCCCAAGAGGCTCCCCGGTCTGCAGATCAGCCTTCAACGAACAACCTTCCGGAGAGGGCGGATTCGGATTCAGATGCAGCTGCGGGGCGATGGCGGCTAGAAACTGCCGGTCGCCCCTGAGAAGTACCCGAGGGACAGGCGACGGCTCCACGTTCAGTTGGGCTGTGGAGTCGGAGACGCGTCCCGGCAGAGGCACAGTAAAGAACCCGAAAGAAGCGGGCCTCGGGTGGGGCAGGAGGACGCCCTCTGAAAGCTGACAGCGCAGGCGGCGAGGAGGGGCGCGGCCTTCCAATGCCTCGGGTAGCTTACTCGAGAGATGCGGCAGGGGCTGATCGGCCGCCGCCCGCGGCTGTCAGGGAGGCTGCACAAGGCCTGCCTCAAAAGCAAGAGCCGTGGGCCGTTACAAGCGGCTGCCGCACTTACCCCCAGGAGAGACCAAAGTGGCAGAAGTAGCGGTTTTGCGCCCCAGAATATCCAACAGGATACGGCCGCCTCACAAAATGGCGCCTCGGTCGACGGCCGTCTCCTACCCACAGTACCTCGCGCCTGTCCCCTCCCCCACACCACCCGCCTCCCGAGGAGGCATCCAATCCGCGACGGTGTCTGGCTGCGCAAGGACTGCTGGGAAGTGTGGTCGCTAAGGCATCCTGTCACTCACTACGCCCTGTGTTAATTTCCTGCGTATTTCTTTTCTTTTCTTTTTTTTTTCAAAACCAAGGGCGAAGTTGCCAGTCTGCCATTTGCAGACCCTGATTAGAGCTCTTATCTTTATTGGCAATTCTTTGTCTTTGCTACAAAGGCTTTAGAGAGCACAGTTTGCTTTCACTGATAAATGTAGAATATCACGTTTAATCTGGTTTTAAAAGAACTCACATTAGTTGACTGATTATTGTATCTTGACTCCAGATTGTTGGGCTAGACGCTTTACAAATATTTATTTTCATTTTCGTAATCTATGAGGCGGCTATTAACCCACTTTGCAGGTGAGGAAAATGAAGTTTATGGAAACTAAGACTTTTTAAAATTATATTTTTAAGTAACCTCGATACCAAACATGGGGCTGGAACTGACGATTCCTAAGATCAAGAGTGGTATGCTCTACTGAGCCAGCCAGTCGCCTCCAAATTAAGAGAATTCTTTTTTTTTTTTTTTTAAATAAGCTTGTGTGTGTGTGTGTGTGTGTGTGTATCTTAAAGATTTTATTTATTTATTTATTTGACAGAGAGATAGAGAGCACAAGTAGGCAGAGTGGCAGGCAGAGGGAGAGGGAGAAGCAGGCTCTCTGAGCCCGATGTGGGGCTTGATCCCAGGACTCTGGCATCATGACCTGAACTGAAGGCAGATGCTTAAACCACCGAGCCACGCAGGTGCCCAAATTAAGAGAATTCTTGAAGAATGGTCTTCAGAGTGTCATTGGGTTGATATTCTCTATCTAAGGCAAAGACTCAGGAGTCATTTTCCAGGGTTAATTTAACAGTACTTGGGACATCTAATAGCATCTCAAAGTTGCAGCCCAAACTCAACCTTATCTCCTTCACAGTCTTCCTCAGCTCAGAAATGGTGACTCCCTACTTCCAGTTACTCAGGACAAAAACCCTGGAGTCATGGAGGACTTTTTTCCTTGTACCCAATCTGTCTGTAAATCCTGTTGACTCTACTTCAAAATATATCTAGGATCTGTCCACTTCTAACTCCCTCAATTGCTGTTCATCTAGTCAAAGCTATCATCACTGCCCTTGTTTGAAAGACAGTACTTCACACAGAGTGCATAGTAGTGGAACTGGGATTTGAATAAATAAAATTAATAAACTTGATTTCAGAGTCCATGCCCTCAATTACTAGAATGTAAACTCCAGAAGGGTAGGGATTTATGCCTCTTTAGTTCACTATATGAACTAAATATAATACTATATGCCTGGCACATGGTATGTACACAATAGATATTTGTTGAGTACACAAATGAATCCACTAACAAAGAAAGCTAAACTTTGGGGCAGAAAAAGCAAGCTTTCTTGGATAATTAAAAGAGCTATTCTGGACTGGAACTGGTTAGTGAGATGGTGGTAACTGCAGTGCCTCTAGTTAGCATAATTTGCCCCCTTGGCATTATTTGTAGATATATTTTTAGTGGAACTGGTTTTTCAGGTCACATACATAGACATGAAAAATTAGACCATAAAAAGGCAGAGGGAAGCTATCAGTTATAGAGAACCATACCATACTCTTCTCTTTCTAAGAGATCTATCAAGAATAATGGAAGGATGTTAAGGAGTAGATTCCAAACCAGAAGCTTCAAATACACTGGAAAATCTTTTTCTTGGAAAAACATCCAGGAAAAATGTTCTTTAAACATGTTCTAACTATGGGCATTCTACATTAAGGGCATTAAGCGATGGACACTGGAAGTTCTTTGGATAATTAAAAAAATCTAACAATAGAAAGAAAGGTAGACATTTCTGACTTTGGAAAAATGGGTAACTTCCTCTCCCTCTTCCTCTCTCCTCTCGCTCTCTCCATCCATCCATCCATCCATCTCCATTCAGGCTGCTATAAAGAAATACCACAGGGTGCCTGGGTGGCTCAGTGGGTTAAGCCGCTGCCTTCGGCTCAGGTCATGATCTCAGGGTCCTGGGATCGAGCCCCGCATCGGGCTCTCTGCTCAGCGGGGAGCCTGCTTCCTCCTCTCTCTCTGCCTGCCTCTCTGCCTGCTTGTGATCTCTCTCTGTCAAATAAATAAATAAAATCTTTAAAAAAAAAAAATACCACAGACTGGGTAGCTTATAACCAACAACAAACAACAAAGCTTATAGACAACAAAAAATTTATTTCTCACAGTTCTGGAGGCTGGGAAGTCCAAGATCAAG